>NC_050574.1:27351720-27444220 GCF_011100635.1 Trichosurus vulpecula
TCTATACTGTAATAGACTGTGATCTCATCGCAGGCATTCCCTTCCCCATCTCCAACCATACATGTTGAGATCCTTTCTTTACTTCTCTTGAAATTGCATGGACGACAATGGACCATGACAGTCACCCTTCAGTTATCCCCTGTCTCTCCACACGGACTATCCACTTTCCTTTCCGATCATATCTCTACTGAATGGCATCTTTCCTATTACTTTGTTTATTCACTTTTTAATTAATAATATGTTTCAGCCTATTCCTGTCCATGTACTTCTGCACTGATCCTTAGGGGGAATTAAAGCTGCAACCTTAATTCTTCGGAGATTGTGGCATTCCATAACTCGCAGACATACAACATCACTGGTGTTGGACCACATCAATAACATTTCATAGAACTTCATGGCACTTTCAGATTTTTCAAAACCCTTTCCAAATTCTATTTTTTTTCACCCTTACAACACAGAGGGGAAATTACTTGCTTAATGTGATGTAATTAGTTCACAGTAGAATCAGAAGTCTCTAAAGCCCATATCTCCTGAATTTGGGGAGACGGTAGTCTAAAAGGGCACTAAGCATATGCTCTGTCACATGACTGGAAGAATAGGAACCCGGAGGTCTAATTGTTAACTCTATCATTCTCTGTCATACCTTGAATAAGTTGCTTCATTTCTCAGGAATTAATTCTTCCCATCTGTAAAATTAGGGAATTAAATTAGACCAGGGGGTCTTAACCTAGGGGCTATTAACTTGCTTTATTAATGTTTTAATAACTGTATTTCAATGTAATTTATTTCTTCTATATTTGATTTTATGCATTTCAGAACAATATTCTGGGAAAGAGGTCCCTAGGCTCCACCACACTGTCAAAGTAGGACATGCCACAAAAAAGGTTAAGAAACCCCCCACCCAGACTGTATGATCTCTCAGCTATGGTCTCCACTGCTTTTAAGATAAAATACAAACTTCTCTGTTGGCATCTAAAGCCTTTCATGATCTGCCTCCAGCTTATCTTTTCAGGCTGATCTGTTATACACTATACCCCTCCATGTGCAATAGACTCCAGACAGACTGGCTTACTTGCTATTCCCTATATACAATGTTCTACCTCACTTCCTCCTCCATGCCTTTGCTCATGATGTCCCCCAGGGCTGCAGTGCTCTATCCCTTTATCTCTGCCTCTTAGAAATCTTAGCTTTTTTGGAGGCCCCACTCAAGGGCTGCCTCCTTCCAAACATTCTCCTAGTCATCATTGGCCCCATAATCACTACTTGTTTCTTTTAATCTAAGCTGTTTTACTTATCTGAGGATATGCTATATCCTCTCCAGTAGAAAGTAAGCTCTTTGACACCAGGGACTATCTCATTTTTGTCTTTGAATACCGAACCCAGCATAGTGCCTGTTTGATAAATATTTATTGATTGATTGATTGTCGTTATGGGTGAACGATGAGATAAATCACTTCCATGAATCACTATAAGCTTTAATGGTTTCCTCTGCTAAGCTAGGTGGCAAGGCATGCAACAAGGCCCAGTTTCTGCAGCAAAGGAAGGTAGGTTTTCCCCTGATTGTGGCTTCGATGTAGATACACACACACGCACGCATGTGAGCTCACATGCACACACATACACACACATGCACACATATGAGCTCACACACACACACACACATACACACACACACTCGTCCTGATCTATGCAGTCTCTTGAAATCATCACATAGTCTTCCATGTTCAGACCATTCCTCTGGTCTTGAGATTTCACAATTTTGCCCAAAACTGAGTTGGGGCAGGAATAGTGGGTTACTGACCTAGCACTCTTTTTGTCTCTCTAAAGTCAGTTAAATATGAAAAATTGTGAAAACAATAGAAACTATGATTACAATGATGAAAATGGGAAAACAATAACTAGGAAAAAATCCTGAATGCTATGCAAATTATAATAACCAGATTTGAGTCCCAAAGAAGAGGTGAGAAAACATACCTCTGTCCCTTGTTTGCAGAAGTGAGAGGTTTTCAGTACGGAACATGGTGTGTAATGTCAGACTCACTTGGATGGATTAGTTTTTGCTGAAATTTTCTTCCTCCCTTTTTTATTCTTTGTAATTGGGGATTGTTCTTTAAGAAGAGGAGAATGGAAAGGATATGTTTTTTAAATTAATATGATAGGAAAATATATATTATAAAATTAAAATAAACATAATAAAGTAGTCATTCTAGCATGACTCCACACTCATACCCACTATCATTAAGTGCCTGGCAAAGGTTTTAAAACTTGGCCCAAGTCAGCAGATAACTAGACTTCCTTTCAGGAGGAGAAAAGAGGTACAGGAGAGGATCAGTTTGTTTCACAATAAGTCTGAGGTTTTAGAAAAAAACAGACCGCAAACTTCAAAGTGAAGGTGGCTAACCCATCCTGCCCACAGACACCCACCCCACCCCCACCCATTAAGATCTGAGTATCTACTGCTTTTACTTATGAGATCACTCAAGTTTCAAGGCTGCCAGCCAGCCATATGGTGACCACCCTGAGGATCAGGTTTTATCCTTGGGCCAAATCCTAGAAAGTAATCAGAGAGCTCTTCAGTCTTCCTCTGCATTCCATCTCCTGCCACTCAAAAGCCTCCAAAAGTCAGGTGCTTTCCTACACTTTCTGGAAACTCCTTGGACTCTGAAGGAAATCTATTTGTACTCAGAGGACCTGGGTTTGAATTTCAGTTCTGTTGTTCACTCCCTGTGATCCTTGGAAAATCACTTCCCCTCTCTGAACCTCAGTCTCCTTTTCTGTAAAATGTGAAGGGTGAAGATAGACTAGGTGATCTCTAAGGACTTCCCCCACCCTCAGCTCTGACATTCCCTGTTCCGAGGGCCCTCCTAGCTCTGACATTCCATATTCTAAGCTCCCTTCCAGATCCACAAAGTGGATCTTATTAGGGTCCTTTGGTCCATCAAAATATTTTTATTCAATAAGTAACGTTGTCAAGACTTGACCTTCTATCTTCTGATACTTATTCCAGTGCTCTGACTTTATCATTTTTCTGAGAAATTTCATTATTACCTTTTTTGGGGGGTACTATGAATTCATTAGTGTAGACTCTGTGGAAACTCCTTCCCCCAAGTTATTAGCTCAGCTGTAACTCATAGTTTTAGTTGCCTGGGTTGCTTGGTAGGAGTTAAGTGACTTGTCCAGGGTCAAACAGCCAGTAGGCATCAAAGTCAGGACTTGAACTCAAGTCTTCCCAACTTTGAGGCCTTCTCTGTAACCACTGGGGTGTGACATCCATTGTGTACCAATTTTGTTGCTGTTGTTCAGTCATCTCAGTCACATCTGACTCTTTGTGACTCCATTTGGGGTTTTCTTGGCAAAGATATTAGAGCGCTTTGTCATTTCCTTCTCCAGCCCATTTTGCAGATGAAGAAATTGAGGCAGTGTTAAGTGATTTTTCCAGGGCCACATACCTAGTGAGTGTCTGAGGCCAGATTTGAACTCAAGTCTTCTTGACTCCAGGCCTAGCAGTCTATCCACTGGGTCACCTACCTGTCCATTATTTGCACCAAAACATCCCCAAATAAGTGAATAACTGTGCATAGAATAGCCTTTCCCTGGGTTTTGTTTTGTTTGTTTTGGAGGGACCAATAGGAGACGTTAACACTACTAGAAACTAAATCTGTTCTTGAAATATCATTTGGAACCTTTAGATTCCTGCAAATGCTGCCTCCTACACAAAGTCTTTCCTGGTGCTCCCCCACCCTAGTCCTTAGTATCGCTTTGGATATATTTTTGATCTATTCATCTATATATGTTCTGCCCCTCCTCCAAAAAAAAATGTAAGCTCTTCCTGGTCAGAGACTGATTCTCTTTTGGCTTTCTCTCTTCAGCACCTTCGACAATGGCTGGCACATAGCAAATGATATAATGAATCCTGGATGAATGAGATGTTCTTCTTAGCAGAGGAGCAAAGCGTAGCTCTGACTGCATCACCCCACCTCCTCACCCCATTTGGGAATAGGTGTCAGTAGTTACTCAGCCTGACTCCTGCAGGATTCCATCTCCACCTGATCCACCACCCCCCCCCATCTCTGTTAGAACTTAATTCCATTAAAGCTAAAAAGCTTTATTGAGGCTAAGGTGTTTGTTTTTGCTTTTTGTTTTGTTTTGATTTGCTTTTTAATGAGTTAATTCTCCCTGTAAAATATTCCTACAAGTTCGTAGTTCTAATTGTATATCTGCTGCCTTCCCAGGAATGCAAGGCAACATTGGCTATTAGTTTTAAGTTAGTTACTGAACACAGTGATGCTTTAATAGTGGAGTGAGGCCCTTTAAATTCTTTCTTCTTAGTTCTGTCTAAATAGATTTGCCTCTGAGGGACTTCTAGCCCCAGACACTCAGGAAAATTTATTTCTTCGGCAACACAAAAAGGTTGACACCTGTGCTAGCTTGTGGGCCTGGACACCATCTCAATGGAAAGTTGAAGACAGCTTTTTTCCCCATCTTCTCTGCTGTCAGATCCCTGTCAATCGAAGGCAGTCTCCCTAAGAATTCTCTCACTACTAATAACCTTGTTAAGTGTCTAAAATACCAAAAGCCATCTGAAAGGTTTCTTTGCGTTAAAGATCCTTTTCAGAGCTGTGCTTTGCCAGAATTTATTGATTCGTATTCTACAGTTCAAGCAAACTAATCTTGATCATAAAAACCAAAGCAACATATCATAAAACATAAAGTGAGATTTCTCAAGGAGGGCCTCTCCAATTTGGGCACTGGGCATTGATCTTTTTTTGAGACACTTCCAAGTATCAGCATCAATCCTATCTAATTAAAGGAGGAAGATTTATTAAGTGCCTACTATGTGCAAAGCACTAGGAATACAGAGCCAAAAGGAACAAAATAATGCTTACTCTTGAAGAGCTTCTATCTACTGGGGATAAGTAAACACACGATCATTTGAAAGTAGAGATGAGCCACTAACAACTGAAACAAGGATAGAGACTGGCGCTGTGATTTATTGGTATAAAGAACTACCAGATGAGAAACCTCCCTTTACCAATATAGATCATCCAATTTTCTGCAACTCATTGTTTTAGATAGTTGCCAAGAATACTGAAAAATAAATTCATTGCACATGGTTACACAAGCAGTATGTATCAGAGGTTGGACTAGAACCCAGGACTTCCTGGCTCCAAGGCCAACTCTCTTTCCACTAAGCCATGTCACCTCCTATGTGTCTGTGGTTATACATACTAGAGAAAGACAGAGAAAGAAACAGACAGAAAGAGAAAAACAGAGACAGACAGACAAGCAGATGGACAGAAAAACACACCAAGGGAAAGGAGATGGAGACCGGGATGGGGAGGGAGAGAATGAGAGAAGGGAGAAGGAGGCAGGGAGAAAGGAAAAAAGAAATGGAGTGAGACAGAGAGGAAGGAAGGAAGAGAGGAAGGAAGAAAGGAAAGAAAGAAGGAAGGAGCAAAGAAGGCAGGGAAGGAAGGAAGGAACAAACGAAGAAAGGAACGAAGGAACGAAGGAAGGAATGAAGCAATGACAGAAGAGAAGAAGGAAGGGAGGAAGGAAGGATATATTAAGTGCTTACTAAGTTCCAGGCACTACACTAAGTGCTTTCCAAATGTCTCATTTGATCCTCATGAACACTCTGGGAGGTAGGTGTTATTATTATCCCCAGTTTACAAGTTGAAGAAATTGAAGCGGAAAGAGGTCAAGTGATTTGCCCAGAATTGCACAGCTGGTTAGTGTATGAAAACAGATTTTCCCCGTGTGCAGAACTACCAGGGGAAATTCCATCTATCAATGCAGCTCTGTAACTCCTTGGTAACACATTCTTAGTTTACTCTGTACAAAGAGAGGGAGGTTAAGTGGCTTGTCTATGCTCACATAACTAATATGTATCAGAGGAAAAAAATTAACTCAGGTCTTCCTGAATCCTTTACAAACTTCTACCCACTGCACCATACTGTATTTCTTTATAACTAAGTGCACCAGCAAAGATGTCCAAAGACATGGCACATAGGATGAGCCTTGAAGGAAGCCAGGGCTATAAAACTGAGCATATCCTTTGACCCAGCAATACCACTTGTAGGTCTGTGTCCTAAAGAGATCATAAAAATGGGGGAAGAACCCACATGTACAAAAATATTTATAACAATTCTTTCTGTGATGGTCAAGAATTGGAAATTAAGGGGAAACCCATCCACTGGGGAATGACTGAGTAAGTTGTGGCATATGAATGTGATGGAATACTATTGTGCTATAAAAAATGATGCGCAGGAAGACTTTCAAAAATCCTGGAGAGACGTATATGAACTGGAGCTAAGTGAAGTAGGCAGAATCAGAACACTGTATATAGTAACAGCAGTATTATACGATGACTGACTTTGATAGACTTAGCTCTTTTCAGAAATGCAAGGCTCTAAGACAATTCCAAAAGACTCATGATGGAAAATGCTGTCCACATCCAGAAAAAGGACCTGGGGTTTGAATACAGATCAAAGTATACTATCCGCTCTCTTTTTTGTTTGGTTGGTTCTTCTTTCTTGTGGTTTCTACCATTGGTTCTAGTTCTTCTTTACAACATGACTAATGTGAAAATAAAAAATAAAATAAAATTCTATTTCAGGATTTTAGGTAGCATTTAGATAATTAGAGTCTTCAAAATGAGTCAAATGGTAGGCTCACTCACTGCCCTTTGTCCTGGTCAAACCACTTATGGAGTTTCACCTTCAGTTCTAAGTACTACATTTTAAAATGGACAATGCCTATCCACAGGAATTCAATCAAATTGTCCAGAGAACTAGAGACCATGTGATATTAGTATGTCTAGGAATTGGTAGCCTAGGAAAAGACATTCATAAGCTGGAAAGCATACAGAGGAGGGCAAGCAAAATGGTGAAGGGTCTCAAGATCATGCTATGCGATGAATGGTTGAAGGACCTGAAAATGTTTAGCTCAGAGAAGAGATGACTCTTGAGGGAAATGGTGGCTATCTTCAATCAACCTATTGTTTTCAGCCAACTAATCAATCGACAATACCTTATTAAGCCCTTACTATGTGTCAAGTATATTGCTAGGCGTTGGGAATACTAAGACAAAGAATGGAAACATTCCTACTTTCAAGGAGCTTACATTCTAAGAGGGAAGAGAACACGTGCATATATGGGTATACAGAATAAACAGGAAGAAAATAAACATAAATACCAAGGAGTTGAATACAAGCTATCTTGGGGGAGGGTTATTACTGTTATTTGTCCTTCATCAAAGAAGGCCAACAACATCACAAGTGAATGATGTCTTGACTTGCACATGAATTGAATTTAAGTGAGGCAGAGTTGCACATATCATCAGCCTCATTCTCTTTTCCAGAGTCATTTAAGTCCAGTAGCAAGACTAAAGTCAGGATGACCAGGAATGGCATGGGATGTAGTGAATGATTTTGGCATATTTGATGTCTTACCAAGCTGCAAGGGTTCCACAGAGCTTGCTTTAGCTGCCTTCTTAGCCAAATTGTTCTCACCCACCATTCTGCTGGCTGACATCTTCACATGCTTAGGGTAGGCCTCCTCCTAATTCACCAATGGGTTTAAAGCCTGTTGGCTACCCTCAACCTAGTTTAATATGAGTCAGTTTGCCAGGGTCTGGCTGCTAGACATGCTAAAACTTCTTGGGGCCAAATGTCAGAAAAGTGGCCTAGGGAGGACTAGCACCTCTGGTAATTGAGAGGAATTAGCAAAGACTTCATGTAGAAGAAGATGGTGCTTGAGCTGAGTTTTGAAGGAAAACAGAATCTATGAGGTAGAGTATCTGAAAGGCTGTCTTTTGGTATAGGGATTAGATTAACTCTAGATGACTTTGGAGTAAAGGACTGAGAGCAATGCATGCAAGTTGCAGAGGGATAAATGAAAACTCAGCATAAGAAAAAAAGCTTCCTAGAAATTTGTACTATCCAAAAATGAAATCTGGACTGCTGAGTTCTTGACTAGAGATCTTGCAAGCTGAAGGACTATTTGTCAAGGATATGGAAGAGGGAATTTTTGGTCAAGTACTATGTAAACCAGGTGGCTTCTGAGGTTCCTTTCAATTCTGACATTCTTGGCTTCTGTGAAAAACACATTTGTTCAATACAAGATTCACGCCTCAAGAGAAGGTGAAGGATTTCAGCTATGACCCTCGGCTAGAACTCTTTGAACAAAGTAAGACAAAAGCAAAAGTCAAATAATTGATCATTGCAAAGTTAGACTTTGTTTAAATCCACAAACAAGCACATCGCCTCCTGGCTCAGGTAGGATGAGTCCCAAATACCCAGCTCCTTGACTTTAATTAACTGTCTCTATAAAAACCTGTGCTGAATTTTACAGTTTTGATCAGCAATCTCTAGACCATCTGGATGCCAAGACATTGGAAGCTCTGACTAGAACTTGAAATAAATCATCCTGACTCTGTTCACAAATGATGCCACCCATCCCAAAGTCTCAAAGCAGGAGGAGCAAGCCTATGATTTAATACTCAGAGCAGAGAAACAATGGGAACCATGCCTAAGATTCTTTTTTTTCTTCCCACTAACAATCTTGGGCATTTCCTCTGAACACTAGTACTTGTCAGGAGGCATAGGCAGACATCAGTGTCCTCCTTGCCTATGGACTCAGAGACAACAAAGAGGCTATTGGTATCCAGTTCACCATAGGATGATTGAATACCGTTCTTGTGTTCCAACCCCTACTCCAGATCGACCTGCTACCAATACAACTTTACTTTTCTGCTATGGTGAATCAAGAGGCTCTACTCCTTCATGCTTTGACCTGGCCCCCAGTAAAAAGCAAAGCACACCACTTCAATTCAGCAAGAATCTATTAAGCACCCACATAGTCAACTTTTCAGGTTTATTTATTAAAACAGAATGGTTTTTCAAAGACACTGTACTAGGCCTGGCAATACAAAGAGAAAAAAATGAAGCCATCTCTGGCCTCAAAGGAGGTCACACTTTAATGGAATGTAAGGCTACAGACTGTAAATGAAAGAATGAATGAGTGGAAAAATATTTATTGCCTCTGGGTCATGTGACCAAAAAGAGGGAAGACAAGACATTTTCTCTGATCCTCATGACCTCTTGAATCTCTCTACAATAGGAATTGTGCTTAAGAGATTTCAGTTGTCTCCACAATTTAGGACACCAACAGTCAAAATAAGATAACAGTTCAATGGCCTGACAGTAAAGAAAGCTATTCACTAACCTTTAATGTGCTCACTCATAATCCTCTCACTTCCAGAAGCAGGGCTGCACAAGCCAACTCATAGACTTACAACAAAACTTAACTGTACATTCGGACCCTTTCCTCACAGTGCTACAAACATCTAAAGGGCAAAAGTGTGCTCAAGCTGTGACAGCAGTGCTACTCTGTGGTGCAGCAGGTTTTATTCAGCCAGAGAACTGAGGAAGGGAGGGAACTGGTCCAGGGTCCATGTGAGTGGCTGTGTGACACTCCATTAAAACTGAAAGAGCCCAAAATCCACCAAGGACCAATTCTGTCCCCTCCAACGTCACTTGGGGCAAAGACTGAGAACCATGAATTGCCCAGTGGGGAAGAAGGCTGAGACAACTCTGAGGGCCAGTACCCAGGTAAGCCACACTCAAATGGGAGAGAGTCAAAAAGTTAGGAATGTGTAACTTTAAGAAAAAAAGATTGATTCTACAAAAATTTCTCAAGGGGGAGAAACTCAATTAAAGCTCTTGGGTAATAAGCTGTTAAATCAACAAGGAAGATATTAGAGAAAGGATGGTTTCTAGATCAGGTAAAAGAGTTCAGAATCTATTAATAGATTTGGCAAGACAAGGGAAAATGAATGAATACCTGATAAGGCAGAGGACCCTGTGGACTCTCAAGAAAGAATGGAACCATAGATGGATATCCCTGAATGGTTTAAAAGAGAAATAGGAATTGTGAAAGTGGAATATATGGTCCACACAGCAAAAATTTAAATCCATCTTGACAAGCGTCAACAAAGAAACAAAAACACAAAAGGGAATAACCAATGGGGAATACCAATACATGGAAGTAAGGCACTATCTGAAAGAAGAGAAGCAGAAAGTAATAACATGAAAAGGAAAAATAATGCTCTCCATGTAAATAAAACATTCATCTTGAAAACAAGATGTGTAGAGACAACTCAGGAATCAAATGTCTTGGAAAAGAGCATGACAAGAATAACACCACAATAATATAAATGATATAAGAAAAACTGCCCAGAATTTCTAAACATATAAAATAAAGTTCCAATTGAAAGAATTCATAGAAAGCCTCCAGGAAAAGTATTTATTAAGTGCTTACTGTGTGTCAAACATTGTCCTAATTAGTAGGAACGTAAATATGAAAACAAAGATATTCTTTGTCCCCAAGGAACTTGTTTTCTAATAGGGAAGACAATGCTCAAGGGGAAATTATGGCCAGATAGAGATGCTCTGATTCAGAAAGTTATAAGAATGATGATTGGTGCCACAGAGAAGTAGATTGTCACAACTCATCCAGGAACAATGGCAGAGTTGATTTGCTCATTGTCTGTGATTCCAGAACTGGAGGGTATAAGAGCACAATGTATATATGTGGAGTGTCAAGACTGTTGGGAGTTAAGGAATAAAGTAAAGAAAGATGACTGGGATATTCCTTAAATAGTGGTCCCAGATAAAAACCAGTAAGAACAGTGGGGCCCTTATGCAATAAAATGTTATCAGTGTAAGGGCATAAGGAAATTTTAAATGTATAAAAATTACATGTGTACATGCCTTGCAATTATTTTACAAGGAGAGTACTTCTTTTATTAAGTCAAGATGGGAATACCCAATTGGCTAACCAGAAAGCCAAGAATGTCTCTGAGGCCTTTGAATGATTGGAGGAAGTTCAACAAAAGGCATTGCAACAATAAATCAGTCAAGTGATGAACCAGAAGAAGTTGGAGGCAAATCCATAAGAGAAAATCACTTTGGGAAAGAAAGGGGGACTCTCTCTATTCCCTTCCCTCTTCTTTCTCTCCTCTTTCCCCTCCCTCTTTGTCCCTATCCTGTGTCCTCTTATTAGAAGTACTAGACAGCATAACCAACTGGGAACAGTAAATTTCACAAGAAGGACACATAGATACAGATTGATAACTAGTCAATGGAGAAGGCAAATTCTAGGACTGTGATCCCATCATAGCAAAGATGATGACTCCTATGGATGCTTTCATAGCTCAGCAAAGAACTACACCTAAGAACTTCATAATGACTCTCTGAAGGGATAAAAAGATCAACAGTAACTAAGAGTTACAAATTATTCCTTTGCCACATGTTCTTTATATATGTGCCTAACTACCTTTGTATATTAACTTAGATTCCAACCACCCTGTTCATGTATGTTGTATATTCAGGGAAGACTGTAGCACCAGTTTATGGAAAATGTTTTGGACCAACTCTACTTGCTATATCACACTAGTAAATGTAGTTTGCTAAAAAGCTAATCATAGTCTACCAGCTGACAATCAATGGGAAGCACACAGTGGGGGCTCACAAATAACAGTACTAAAAACTGCAAGCCCTTGGAGTTACTCCTAGAAGAAGATAAGAGAAGTACTTAACCACCCTTTGGGGACCTGGACAGCCATTTCAAATGGAAGTTGAGGAGGTTTTGCTGGGAAGTGTTTATATGTTATACAATATTTGTAAATTGGTTAACGCATACAGAGTGCTGTGCTCAGTGTGTGCTAATGAAGAAACATGGTCCTCTTAGAGATAATAGTTTGGTGGGTGATAAGACACAAATGGAGATAACTATAGTATACAATGTTTCATAAGTATATTAGAGAAGTGAAAGGTTTGGGAGGTTACCTTAAGTGTTATGTGACGTCCAAAGAAGATCATTACCTCCATGGAAGGCTTCCTGGAGGAGGTTACATTTGAGCTGGGCTCAAAAGGATAGGTAACAATTTCTCAGGTGAAAAAAAAACAGGGAAGGAATTCCAGGCATAGAAATCAATCTCCACGAAGATACAAAGGCAGGAATGTGAAGGGTACATTGAAGGATAGAATAATTTTGTCAGAACATAGAGTATCTGGTGTTTAAAATACTACCCATGTTCTTCCTCTACTTCCATTACCTTCTTTTCCCCACCAAATGTGTTAAAGGCACTATTCTTTTCTTTAAAACTTCATCCCTTCCTTCTTCTATAAAATATTAGAAATCAGCCCTCTCTTCCCTCAGGGTCTCTGCAACAGTGAACAACAGGACTGTTGGCCAACTAGGCTTCATTGGATAAAGAGATGATACTACTCAGCAGAGAGAAATATTTAATGGTAACTGGAAAATGCATGAACTTTGGGGGGAAATTTCTAGCTCAGTACAAATATAGAAATCCATCAAAAATTGAATAGCACCCCTTAAAGATACAAGATGTAGAAAATTTGCTATGACTAGGATAGAATTGGGTTACCTTCCCAGAGCCCAGGTGAGCCTTGCTTGAGAGGCAGCATAGATCATAAGACCATAGTGATCTCAGAGGCTATCTAGTCCAACCTTCCCATTTCACAGATGAGGAAACTGAGGCCCAAAGAGTTAAAGTGAATTGTATAAAGTCAGAGAGGCATCAGCTATCGGAAATGAGATTTAAACCCAGGACTTCTGATAGAAGATCAGAAAATCTTTCTGTAGAGCCCTTTTTTCACCCCTAATGATATCACATGGCCTATGTGCAGAACTTAAGGTCAAGAAGACTTAGATTTGAATCCTGCCTCAAAACTGACTAGCTATATGATCCTAGTCAAGTCAGCACCTCTTTCTGAGATATATTGATGATAGATGATAGATGATAGATAAGTAGACAGATAGATAGATAGATATAGAGACAAAGGAATAAATAAAATAAACAAATGAGTGTAAAAAGAGTAAGTGAATGAATATTAGGTAAATTAGTTAATGAATAGATAAATAGATATAGATGAATAAATGAATGAAAAAATAAAAGGTAGATAAAGGAGTGTATTGATAGATATAATAGCTGATGTTTCTAAAGCATTTTTAAAGTTTTTCCAGATGTCTCACCTGGATTATTTTATTAGATCCTCACAATGCACTTCAAGGTATTTATCTTCACAGATGTTACTATCTCTGTCGGACAGATGAGGAAACTGAGGCTCATAGAATGGCAGGATTTGAGAGTTGTAAAGAACCTCAGTGGCCATCTAGTCCAGTGGACTATTACATGCCAGAGAAGTGTTCTTCAAGTTTTTAGTTGAAGACCCTGAGTGAGTAGGTCCCATCCCACTTCTTGATGGTTCTCATTAATGGGACATTCTTCCTGACATTGAGCTTATATTGGACTCTTTGCTCAGAAAGGTTAAACAAGTGACTGTGCCCATGTTCCCAATACCAATAAGTTCAAAGATGGGATTTGGCACACTTTTCTGAGATCTCTTCTGTCTAAAGGCGAGTGGGGGAGAGATGGATTAATATGCCCACCCATTCCACAATAGGTGGAAGGTAAGTGTCAGTCAATAATTATAAAAGGACCAGCAGGCTTATTCCTAACAATGGAGGAAGGTAACACATCTTGAAAGGCAGGACGGTGGCAGACTGGGAAAGAAGGAATATCAAAGGGTTAATTTTGAATATGACTCAACAGGAAGTAGGGAGCCACTGAAGGTTTTTTTTTAGCAGCTGAATGATATGACTAGCTCTATGAGCAGGAAAGATTATTAAAAACAGTCCTGAAGGATGGATTTGAATGGGGAACAAATAGAGATAGAATACTGACTGGGGAGTGGCTAAGCAAACTGTGATAAATGAATATAATGGACTTTTGCTGTACTATAAGAAATAAAGACTACAAAGAATACAGAGGAGTCTAGGAAGACATATATGTGAACTGATGCAAAGTTAAGTAACCCAAATAAGAAGAAATATATATATATATACATACATACATACGCATATATGTACACATATATAGACTAAAGAAAAAAGTTAATACAAAAATAAAAGTGAACATTGTCCAACTAATAATAACCAACATTTATATAGCATTGTGTGCCTTTACAATTATCTCATTTCATCTTCACAACAACCCTGAGACATAAGTGTTATTATCATTTCCATTTTACAGATGAGTAAACTGAGGCAAAGAGAGGTTAAATGACAGGGCCTGAAATACCCCCTCAACTCAGGTCTTTGAGTTTAGAGAATTGAAGTCTACTGTTATGACCTATTCTAATTGCCTGTATTTCAATAAAATATTTTTGCTAATATCTTCTGTTTTGTTATCACCTTTATTTCTACACATATTCTTCTCCCTCCCCTTCCCCAGAAAGCCATCCTTTGTAACAAAGAATAGAAAAGCAAGGGAATGAGAAGAAACAGTTCCGGAAAACTGACCAACTCATCAACTGAGTTTGCCAATAATACTGTCATATCCTCCATGCTCGTACTCTCTCATCTCTGAGCGAGGTATGGGCATTTTCTTATTCCGCTAGAACCTTGGACTCTGCCTCCTTAGGATTCTGGACCCTAGCTGGTGAAATTTTGCCTTATGTTTCCTGGAAGCAGACCTCCACCCGACTTCCATGGCATGTCTATTCTTCCCATGCCCTGACCATCCCCCCTCTCTCCTCATTTCCCTGTAGCAGAGCCTTGGACTCTGCCCCTGGGCTCTGAGGAGATTTTTGTCACTCCATGTCACTTTTTGGCCATTTCCAGACCATGATTGCTATTCTCTTCCTCTTTCTAGCCCCCATTTTTATATGGTCTTCTCCCATTAGAGCACAAGCTCCTTGAAAGTAGGAATTATCTTGCTTGTTGCTAATTAGTATCAATAAAACCTATTATAGTATCTAGCACAGAGTAAGTATTTAATAAATTATTTTTCATTCATTCATTCATTCATTCATTCATTCAGGACAAACTTGATCATTGCAGGTGTAATGGCAACTAGGTAGCCCAGTGGGTAGAATTCTGGGCTGGAAGTCAGAAAAACCTGAGCTCAAATCTGGTCTCAGACACCAGTTGTGTGACCCCGGGCAAGTCACTTAACCTAATCCACTGGAAAATGAAATGGCAGACCACTCCAGTATCTTTTCCAAGATAACCCCACGACCAGTATGGTCCACAGGGTCTCACAAAGAGTCAGACACAACTGAACAACCACAACTGCCCCGGGCACTGTGTGAAATACTGGGGATATCAAGAGAAAAATAAAATAATAGTAACTAATAGTTCTATAGTGCTTACTATGGATCGACACTGTGCTACCCATTTCAGGATTGTGATCTCATGTGACCCTCTCAACAGCCCTGCAAGGTAGGTATTGTTATCATTCCTTTTAGAGTTAAGGCAACTGAGGCAAACAGAGATTCGGTGACTTACTCAGGCTCACACGGCCAGTGTCTGAGGCTGGATTTATTTCTTCACTCCAAGCCCAATGCTCTATCCACTGCACCATCTAGCTGCCTGAAAGAGGCCTTCCTCTCAAGAAGCTGACACTATATTGGGGAGACAACATGTACATATACATATATATATACATACATACACTTACACACATATGTACACATACATATGTATATACATGTGTGTATAGACAGAAAGATAGACAGACAATTAGATAGACAGATGGACAAATGGATAGATAGATGGATCAATGGATAGATAGATAGATAGACAGACAGACAGATAGATAAGTGGATGGATAGATGGATAGATAGATAGACAGACAGATAGATAGACAGACAGATGAATAGATAGATCGATAGATAGACAGATGGACGGATGGATGGACGGGTAGACGGATAGATAGATAGACAGACAGACAGACAGACAGACAGACAGACAGACAGATAGATAGATAGATAGATAGATAGATAGATAGAAACATAGATATAGGAATTAGGCTTATTATTTCATTGGCATAGAGAATTCCAAGGTGAAGAGTTGCTCTCTCCCAATGCACCTGCTCTAAAATCCCTCTGATCGTATATATATATACACTATGTATGTATATGTATACTTAGTACAATAGTTTGTACTCCTACAAATACGTAATAATGATCAGAGGGAAAGCATTAGGATTGATGGGGGTTGGGAAAGGCTTCCTGTAGAAGACGGGATCTTAGTTGGGACATAAAGGAAGTGAAAGAAGCCAAAGATGAAAATGAGAAGGGAGAACATTCCCTGTATAGGGGACAGGCAGAAAGAATACCTGGAGTGGGGAGAGGAGTGTCTTGAAGACAAGCTAAGCCTACTAAGCCTACATCTTAAACCCAGGCCTCTCTGGGGTACAGAGCAGCGGTGAGAGA
Organism: Trichosurus vulpecula; assembly: GCF_011100635.1. Taxonomy (NCBI): domain Eukaryota; kingdom Metazoa; phylum Chordata; class Mammalia; order Diprotodontia; family Phalangeridae; genus Trichosurus; species Trichosurus vulpecula. The sequence continues at coordinate 27,368,027 of NC_050574.1, forward strand.
AGCTTTTTCCAATGGAATGAAAATGAGCAAATGCTGATAATTGAGGGAAGTGTCAGGCCTCAGAACCCTAAAAGAAATTGGAAGTCTAGGTCAACACCATCCCCACATCACTATTTATCAACAGCCCAACCTGGGGGCTTCTCCTCATTAAGCAGCAAGCATTCCTAGGCTCCTCTAATGAAGCACTGCCTATAATCAGCCCCTTCTCCTCCTGTCTATTAGAGCAGCCACATCTCTGAATCATTCTCAGGTATTAGTTGAGTCAGTACTCCAAGGCTTCAATCTGTGTAGGACTCTAATCAAATTGGGAAATGTTGATGCTGTTAGCTGTTATTAAATGTTAATATTATTTCAGAGTAATAAAATCTTCATGGAGGGGTATGATGGGCTTCTTAATGGCCTTGGTAGTCACTCACAACACAGCCATGGTGGTGCTCTGTATCAGAGAGGGGGATCAAATCAGTGAGTTCTGAGTTCCGGCAGACTACATAACCTCTACCTTATCCCCAACCCTTATGCCTATAAGATGTCACTTAGATGTTAAGGTGCACAGCTCAAAGAGGTAATAGTATATTAAATCTAGAGTAGGAATCTCAGGTTCCATCTAATCCAACTTACTCCCATTTTACAGATAAGGAAACTGAGACTCAAAGGCTTTAGGTAACTGGTAAATAAAATAGATCACTGTCATTTCAATTACCAGATTGGAAATATCACTTCTTTTTGAGGCTTTTAATAAAGTGTTGGACAGCTAGGTGGTGCAGTGCATAGAATACTGGGCTTGGCATCAGGAAGACTCATCTTCATGAGTTCAAATCCAGCCTCAGACCCTTACTAACCATGTGAACCTGAGCAAGTCTCTTAACCCTGCTTGCCTCAAATTCCTTATCTATAAAATGAGCTGGAGGAGGAAATGGCAAACCACTCCAATATCTTTGCCAAGAAAACCCCAAATGAGGTCACAAAGAGTCAGATACTGAAACAACTGAACAAAAACAATAAAGCATTGGATGGAATTATATCAAATTGAAATGAATTTCATTTAATTCAATTCGAGGCACTGTGATCCAAGGCAGTGAAGTAGGATGGAAAGAGAGCTGGGCTGGAAATCAGGGGTTCTTAACGTGGGGCCTAGGAACTTCTTTTTTGGTTGTTTTTTAATATTTTGGTAACTATTTCAATATAGTAGGTTTCCTTTGTAATCCTATCTACTTTATTTTCTTTGATTCCCACTACCTCTCAAACCACTCCAAAATAAAAGTTATGCATCAAAGATACAATAACTTCATCTGTGTCCATGGTCTAAGACAGGGCTGCCCAACCTTAGGTTTTTATTGAAACAATAGACAATATATTTTAATTTGCCATTTTAGTGAGAACTCTGCGATAGCTCAGCTTCGTTTACTAAAGCCTTTGTATAAATTTCTAAATGCTTGTAGGTGGGCCCCATAAATCATGCCGCAGGCCATTTGTGGCCTGCAGGCTACATTTTGGACAGCCCTGGTCTAAGGCACACCATATCCAAAAGAAGGTTAAAAAAAAACTCATGTACTGATGTTCACTGATGCTGAGCTCACTCAGTATCCCTCTTCCCATGCTACTAACATCAAGGCTGCACTAGCACTTTCAAGGACCCCACACACGGGCTTGCAACAAAATCCAACCCCACAACCCATCCCCTATCCCTCTTTCCATTGCCATGGAGAACCCAGCTCCAGATTGCAGAAGTTTACTCAGGCAGTGATAGCCAGCCAGCTTGGCAGGAGGCAGCCCCTCAGGAACAAAAGTGTGCTGGGGGCCACAACTCTCTAGTATCAACTTGGCAAAGCTCTGACCTGTCAGTGCCAAAGTGAATAATCCCATAACACTAGTGCAGGAGCTCTCTGAACTGCTGGCACCAGGCCAGAGAACTAAGGAACAGAGGGAGTGGGATAGTGTACCAGGACAAGACATGGCCAAGAGAAGGGAAAGAGCAAAGTGTCATGTTGCATTCTACCAAACATGAGAGAAAGAAAGCAGCATCCAGCTGGGACCACCCATAGTCGCTTTGGGTCACCTAGGCTAATAAAACTGAATTGCTCAATATGAAAGGAGGATGAGACACTTTGAGACCCAGACCCCATGGAAACCACTATTAGAAGGGACAAAGTCAGAAAATTAACAGGAGGAAATTAGATGGGAGCAGAGGCTGATATTACCAAAGATTTCAGGAAGAAGAAAACTCGAAGGCCATGAACATAAACAGATAAATCAACAGGAAAACTATTTAAAAACAAAAAACTATGGCTTCCAGGTTTAGGGAATGAATTCAGGCATCTATGAATAAACATTACAAAATAATGGAAAATTATCCAAAATTTGATGAGACAGAAGACCCTGTGGAATTTGAGAGCATGAAACCAGAGCATTTTGTTCCTGAGTGGTTCAAAAGAGGAATGGGAATTATGAGAGCAGAATTTATGGCCTTCACAACAAAAATAACGAGAAGAGAAAAACTGGAATCTGCAACAGAAAGTCTCACAAAAGAAATGAGAGAGACAGAGAGAAAGAGAGAGAGAGAGAGAGAGAGAGAGAGAGAGAGAGAGAGAGAGAGTGCAAAAGATTGGGAATGCAAATATATAGAAGAAAAGGACAATCTAGAAGAGAAGCACAAAACAAAGCATTAAAAGAAGATATGTTCACTATGCAATCAAAATGTTCAATCTCAAAGGATCATAGGTATATCAGAAAAACACAATGGGACAAAAACCTTTAAGAAAATAATGGAGAAAATAATAAAAGAAAGCTGCCCAGAACTTCTGAACATAGAAAATGAAATTCTAATGGAAAGAATTCACAGATCATCTCCAGAAAAGAAACAAAAAGTCTGAGGCTGCAAACTCCAACACATATAGTGGCTAAAGGTAACAAATCAATCCAGAAACAACAAGATCTATAAGCAATCAAGGTAAAGTCCTTCAAATACAAAGGAAAGGAAATTCAAATAACAGAAGACTATTCTGCACCTACCAGAAAAAAATAAGAGGGAATGGAATAATGTGTTCTGAAGATCAATGGAGCTCAGGATCCAGTCCAAAGTGACCTATCCTGAAAATCCAAGCTTAGGCATTAAAAGAAAAAATAAAGAGTTTGAAACACTTTTAGAAAGAATCCATGACCTAAAGATTACTGAGCTCTACCTTGGGCAAGTCATGTGAACTCTGTGAGTCTCAGTTTTCTCATCAGCAAAATGGAGAGGAGTGGAGTAGATTACATCTAAGGTCCTTTCCTTAGAATGTTTAACAACTGACTGGGGTGGAGGGATATAGCACAATACACTTCTTAGTTTAATCTGCATTATTAACATCTTTTTTATCAATTTCTTAAGTCTAGACAATCGACAAATTAATCCCTGTTCTGTGTCACTTGAAAATTTCCAAAAGTGCAAATACTTGGACCAAAACATTAAGAATCAGCTCTCCTGAGCCCATACTACCTGGTTCTAATACATTCATGCTTGCAGCTCTAAATCAATAAGCGTATGAACATCTCTGCTTTCTAGGCACACATTCCCAAGTGGGAATGCCTTCCCAAGTCCACTGTTTATCAAAGACCATGAGCTATAGCTTTTTAAAAATTGTTTTTGGTTTTGCTTTCTGGTAATCATCACAAGCTAATGTTTTTGACTGTTTGGTGGTCCAAATATGGCTGTTGAAGCTCTCCCTATATTACAACTATAAGAAACAGAGGAGAAGGAGGATGGCCAAATGAGAAGAGTGTTGGATTTGAAATGAGAAGACCTTGATTCAAATCCCAACTTTAGCCCTTAATTATTTGTGTGATCATGGATAAGTCATTTAAACTCCTGTGACCTCAGTTTCCTCATCTCTAAAATGGGGCAAACTCTAATTTACCTTCTAGTTCTAAATTTGTGACAGATAGTCTTCCAGACCTGTCTCTGAATGTAGCATTTACTAGAGATATAAGATGCATGATGCCTGTTGGACCTAGGATACAAGTGGAGCTGGGTCCTTGCCCCAATTCTACAGCTTAAATGGCTGGGTGGCCTTAAAACATCACTTCCTTCTTCTGGGACTCCATTTCCCCATCATTCAATAAATCCACCAAGATTTATTAAGCTCCTAAAACTGTATTGCCCAGCACTATGCTAAGCACAGGGGATACAAAGACAAATGTGAAATAGTCCCTACCTTCAAGGAGCTTATATTCTATTAGGGAAGACAACAAGCACATATGTGTATTGTAAATATATACAGAATATATAGATACAAGATACAGGGCAAAGGCATTAGTAACTGGGCAGGGGGGCAGTGATCAGGCAAGACTCCATAGAGAAGGTGGGTACTTGAGCTGAACTTTGGTGTTTCACCTATAACGTCATTGGTCAGCTTGATGGAGCAAAAAGAGTCCTTAAATTCCTAGGATGATAGCTATACAGCTGGAAGGGACCTTAGAAAGTCATGTGATTCAAACTTCTCATTTTCCAAATAGGAAAAATGAAGTGGCAATGTTAGGCAGTCAAAGAACCATAAATCTAGAGCTAAAAAGTACACCAGAGTCCATATAGTCCAACTCTTTCAATTTTAAGAGGGGGAAACTGAGGAAGGAAGAGTGACTTAAACATGGTCACATGGGTTACAAGACCATATACCTAGAGTGGGATGATGCCTTAGCAGCTGTATACTCCAAGAACCTCATTTTATAGATGTACAAGTTGCTGAGCTGGGATTTAAACCCAGGTCCCCTAATTCCAAATCTGACATCTTTTTCTACCATAGCACAATGGGTAAGGGTAAATTGGAGTGTTAAGAAGCAGTTTGAATCTAGGCTCTGGATTCCCCAGTTCCCCTCCCTTACTACCTGTGTCACTTTGCCAAGTCTTTTCCTCTCCCTGCCTTTCAGTTTCCTTCTCTGTAAAATGAGGAGTTTGGACCAGATGATCCCTAAAATCTCAACCAGCTCTAAATCCTATGACTAGACTCATTGCTGTTGCACAAACAAGACACTCCATGTCTCACCTCCAGGCATTTTCTCTGGCTTTGCCCCAAACCTGGAATGCTCTCCCTCCTCATCTCCACCTACTGCCTTTCCTGGCTTCCTTTAAGTCTCAACTGTAATCCCATCTCTGACCAGAAGCCTTTTCCAACTCCTCCTTTAATTCTAATGCCTTCCCTCTTTTAATGATTTCCTATTTATCCTGTACATAGCTTATTTGTAGGTATTTGTTGGTTTGTTGTCTCCCCCATTAGATTGCAAGCTCCTTGAGATCAGGAACTGTCTTTTGCCTCTTTTTGTATCCATAGAGCTTAGCACAGTACCTGACACACAGTGGGTGCTTAATAAATGTTTATTGACTTAAAATAATAAATATTTATCGACTTTGTTTCTAGTGACTAATGATTGGGTGCACTTAAATTTATAGGACATCTAGGACTGCAAAAGCTTACATATTCTATTTCCCAACTACCCAAACCTGTGTAGGAAAGATTAGAATTGTGCTATTTTACCTCTGGTCTCTGCAAAACATCTATAGGAGTCTGGGTCACCTGTGCTTAAGGCCAATGGATACAAGGATATAATTGGGACAGCAGTGTAGTGGAAGAGAATGAGGGGTGTACAGTAGCCAGTTCTTACTTGCTTTGTAGGAGCTGATCATTAAATTTTCAATGTGAGCATTTGCACATGAGAAACTCAGCAAACTCTACAAATCAGAGCTTGATTCATCATTTTAGTCTGGACTTAAAGTGATGGAGAAAACGCTAATGATGTAGATTAAATGAAAGAACGTATTAAGGATACTTTTTTCAGAGATCTAGTTGTTAAACATTTGCTAGCACCAATATCAGGGGAGGGGAGAGACAGGCAGAGACATCAATTTCTTTAGTTGGAACCCTGATTTGAGAAGTAAAGTGATAGAAATGTGCTGATCTGGTTATCTGGCTAACTCTGAAAACTAAGGATAAATTGTGATTCTGACCAAGGGGTGTTATTTGGGCACTGCTGATGGATCAGCTTGGAAGTGATGGGGGAGAGAAAGAAATTGGGTAATAAATGGACGTGTCCCGCATTCCCTCCCACTTGTTTCTTCAGCAGCTGCTCTCCAGGGCTGGCTTCACTTCCTAGCCGGCCAACCATTCAATAGCTGCCCCCATCCATGAGACTCTGGCTCCATGAGCATGTCGAGTGTGGGCACCAGGATTCTAATCACATTCCAAGGAAGGAGAGGGATCAGCCCCTGGGTCAGCTGCAGATGGGAGAGCCACAGGAGACTAACTATGACAGACAATCATATGATTTGCTTCTCATAAGCTGATCACTGAAGGGTTTGTTTTTTTTTCATTATCCTGATTGCTAACATTAGTGAAGAGCCCACAGTGCAGAGAGCACCATACACAGGACTATTGTTTCCTGGCCCAGGTATGTTTTCCACCAGGCCACACTATCTTCCAACATGAGTCAATTCAATGATTTTGGGGTTTTTGTCCATACGGCCTCTGGACCCAAGGCAAATGGCTGTTTACAAGACTTCTCTAGGCAGTCCTCCATGACTCTTGCATATGGAAACTTAGGGTGGAATGCTAGAGATTGCCAAATTTGGAGTCAGAAGGCCTAGGATCAAATCTTGGATTCACGAAGTACTTCTGCAGTGATGGTGACGTAGGACAATTCACCTCAACCACTTCCATGTCTTGTCCTCTGCTAGAAGGCAAATTCCTTGATGACCAGACTGTTTTTGCTTTTATTTTATTGATTCCCCAGCCCCTAGTGCAATGTCTGGAAATAAATACTTATTTTCTGACCAACTGATTGACTAATGAACAAGATTTTATTAAGTACCTACTATGTGAATAACATTGTGTTCAGTGCTGGGAATGAAACAGTCACTATCTTCAAGAAGCTTGCACTGTCCTGGGGGTGAAGGGGAGTAATACCAAGTAATTTCAAGATGGGGGCGGGGATGATAATAACTGAGGGGATCAGGAAATGAAAGGATCCTCATGAAGAAGTGATTCCTGAGTATGTCAGTGAAGGGATCTAGGAATTCTAAAAAGAGCTGAAGACAGGCATTCCAAACAGGGGGCAATGCCTGCACAAAGGCATGATAGTGGGAGATAACATATTATGCAAAAAGAACAGCAAGCCGACCATTTGGCTGGAGTGGAGAATGTGTGATGGGCAGCTCATTTGACTTTACTGAGACTTCATTTTTTTCATATGAAGAATGAGACATCTAGACAATTCTATGATTCCTATTTTGGCCCATAACTGTGACTCCACTGATATGAAATAACAACTGATGAGTAAACCCACAAATGAAACTCTACTAATGAAGAGCAGCAACTACACGGTAACTTTCAATCTTACAGCCACCCAGAGGCTAAGTGACTTGTCCACAGTCACACTGCTCTGATCAGAAGCAACACTCAAGCCCATCCTACTGATTACAAGACCAGCTCTCAATTATTGTGTCACATTGATTCATGATTTCTTACAGATTTAAAAATCTATGTCTTTCAAAGTTGCTTCTAACTATCTCTCTGTCTCTTTGTCTCCCTCTCTCTCTCTCTGTCTCTCTGCATCTCTCTGCGTATCTCTACCTCTTTGTCTTTCCTTCTCTTTCTCTGTCTTGCCCTGTCTGTGTGTATCTATTTCTTCCCCTCTTTCTTTTCTTCTTTTCTCTATTCATCTGTAAAATGGAGTAGTAATGGCACCTATCTCACAGGATTGGTGTGTGGATCAAATGAAATTGCACATATAAAGTGATTTGCAAACTTTAAAGTGCCATGTAAGTTCTAGCTATCATTATTACTATCATTATTATTAATGTCCTTATCTTCCCTTCCCTCTGAAAAGAAAATATTCCAAACATAAAGTGGATGAACTTTCAGGAGGGGATTGTCCTAACAGTTGAAAGGTCTTTGGAAAACTAGGTCTCTCTTTTTCTTTCTCCTACTGGGGCCAGGGGGAGTTACAGACTAGAAATGGGTCAGGTTCCCCAAAGAGGATGGAACAGCTGGTACTTAAAGGTTCCTTTCCTTTGTAGTCAGCACATCTGGGTCCTTTTGCATGGAGTGTCTTCAACTACCCAGCTGGTGAGCCGAGCTTAAGGCTCTCAGGTGGACCTGGAAGCCATTAATCACACAGTTTGTCAGCCAGAGCCGTCCTGGTTGATGCCATCCCAGAAACTGGCTCATGGGGTCCTCATTCTCTGTCTTTCTGTGTGTCTGTCTATCTGTCTGTCTCCATGAATGTCTCTGTCGCTCTTTCTCTCTCTTACTCACTTCTTTCTCTCTAACTTTCTCACTCTCTCTCTCTCTCTCTCTCTCACACACACACACACACACACACACACACACACACACACACATACTCATACACACACAATCTGCTTCTGACATGGGTTACCACATCAGAAAGGTGGTTCAGGACCCCAAGTCATCCCACCACCAACCTTCCCCAAGCCCCACCGCACCCCCATTCCCACTGGTTCTTTTCCTGGTAATTATTAGTCAAATTCCCTGAAAAGCTATGTATAAATGTACATTTTTACAATTTGGATCCTATTTACACATTGAATTACTTCCTGATTTCATGAATACTTTAAAAGAACACTGGACTGCATAACAGGATACCTCAGCTTGAATCCTAAATCGGACACAAATTAGCCCTCTGATCTTCACTTCTCAATTTCTGTTTCCTCATTTGTAAAGTAGGGATAACAAAATCATCAGTTTTGAGCGGAAAGAGAGATCCTAGGGGAAATATAGTCCACTCTCTCACTTTTTTTTGAACCAGATCTATGTTTTCCTCAGTATAAGGAACTCCATTTGTGCGTGCATGTGTTGCTTTACCAATGAGATAGTGGGCTCCTTGGTGACAAGATGGTCATTGGGAAAGCACACTAGCTCAGCATCTTGGAATCTTAGTCATCTTGGTCACTAAAAGGTTAAATGTCTTGCCCATGTAACCAGTTGGAGTCAGAAGAGGGACTAGAGCTCAGATCGTCTTCCTTCAGAGGCCGGTTCATCTTACAGATGAGAGAACAGAATCTCAGAGAGTGACTTGCCCAGGACCATACAGCTGGTAAGTGGTATGGGCAGAATTTGCACCTCCAGCTTCCTGACCTCAGGTCTAGTGTTCCATCCACTATGACACCCTGACTCTCCATATTTGCACTACTTACATGATAGCATTGTTGAGAAAAATCTGCTTTGAAATATGAATTATACTTTGTCACATCTCAAGACCCTTTGATTTCATCTGCGTGGGCTCTCACTTCATGGACAGAGATTGTAATTCATCTGTAACTTAGACTCTTAGAGAGTTTCCTGAGGACTAAAAATGCTGATGGGCTTGCCTGGGCCCACACAGCTGGTAAGGGTCAAAAGCAGAGTTTAAACCTTATCTTCCTTACTCCATCTCCTTCATTCGCTCTGCTGCACCATGCTTCCCCTTGTGCTATTGTAGGGGAACACAAACTGGAAGTATCTACTTTGTTCAGAATGAAGCCTAATCTCTTCCATTAAGCCTTCTCTGATTACCCCAGGTCATAGTAATCTCTCCCTCCTCTGCATCATTTACTCTCTGTAGCACTGTTTGTATTTATTAAACACAGCTTTGTACGATTAGTTACAGTATGTGTGTATATGTATATGTGTGTGTTACTTCACCAATTAGATCGTGTGCTCCTTGGCAAAAAGACGGTGTGGTGTCATTGGGAAAGCACACTAGCTTTTAAGTTCGAGGGCCTGGGTTTGAATCCTGCCTTACTACCTCACTAGGAGAAGGTTGAAGTCAACGTTATGCTCTGGAAGCCAATCAACAGTCAACCAACAATCATTTATTATGTGCCTACTATGTGTCAGGCAATGTCCTGAGGGCTAAGTATGCAAAGACAATAGCATACCAGCCCCTGCCCTTAGAGAGAGAACTGGGGAGGACCAGGAGGGAGGAAGACCTGAAGACTGGTTAAAGAACTGGGGCTCTTGACCCTGGAAAGAGAATACTCTAAGGGGCCACCCTAGCCAGCTTCAAATATTCCAAGGGCTGTCCTGGGCAAGACAGATTAGATTTGATCTGCTTGGCCCAAAGGGTAGAACTAGGAGCAATGGGGGAAGTTGCAAGGAAACAAGTTCCAGTTTGAAGCACTTGAAAAATTTTGTAATGAGTGGTGCCATCCAGAAGAAGCCACTACCTTAAGAGGGAAAGAGTGCTCTCTCACTACAGGGCTTCTAGATAACTATTTGTCAGAAGGGTTGTAGTAAGGATTCATTTTCAAGTATGGGATGGGTTCACATGTATTTACATTACAACTCTGGCAATCTGTGATTCTAAGATGGAAGGAAGGAAGAAAAGAAGGAAGAAAAAAGGAAGGAAGGAAGGAAGGAAGGAAGGAAGGAAGGAAGGAAGGAAGGAAGGAAGGAAGGAAAGAAGGAAGGAAGGAAGAAAAAGAAGCAAGAGAGGGAGGAGGGAGGGAGGAAGGAACAGAGGGAGGAAGGGAGGAAGGGAGGGAGGGAGGAAAGGAAGGAAGAAAGTAGAGAAAGAAAGAAGTAAGGAAGGTGAGGGAAGGAAGGAAGAAAACAAGTATTTCTTAAGCACCTGCACTGCTCTAGGTGTTCCACAAACATACCATTTGGTCTTCACAAGAATCCCAGGCAGTAGGTGCTATTGTTAGACTCATTTCATAGTTGAAAAAACTGAGGCAGACAGGTTAAGTGACTTGCTCAAAGTCACCACTAGTAAGTGTCTGAGGTCAGTTTTGAATGCAGATCACACAAATCTTGGCTCAAGGCCATAGTTTAGGCTAAGACATGAGAAACACATAGTAAACATTCAATAATTTTCTTTTGGACTGGTTAAGGCAGATTCCTGGTAGCACATGATGCATGACCAGAACTTATCACAGGACTAGAAAAGCTTGTCTTCTTAAAGGGGCCCCTTGAGAGGTAAATTTTCTCTTCAGCTCTGAAATATCAACAAGAACAACAGATGGGTTGTAGTTCACCAAAAGTATTCCTAATCTCATGGTCTGAATGACTCTCCTAAAGAGCTCAGTCTCTGCTCTCACAGTGTGTTATATCACCCAGTCTTCTCAACTGAAAATAATGTTATGGTTAACTACAGACCATCTGTTAGCCTCTGTTTTTCTTATGGAGTCCATGCTTTTTATGGTTTATTAATATTTATTCAGTCTGTTTAAAGCGCAATCATATTATAGGAGACTTGCAATAGATCTATGTGAGTTTTAATTCCCTGGATGGCAACATACTGTACCCAGCATGGCGGAGTCAGTGAAACGGCAGCTCTCAGGTTGGGGTGCGGCAGCTGCAAATGTTATAAACTGGGGAGTATGAATTAAATATGAAAGGCTCTCCATGCAACAAAGCTGCTATTACTGTGTGTCCTTGTTTCTGACATCTGGGATGTTTCCAGTTCCTCCTCTTCTCCCTCCCCACCTCTCCTTCCTTTCAAAAGCAGCTAGAGGTCAAGATCTGGGAATGGTTTTTGAGGGCTCTTCCCATGGGTCTGTGTCAGAAAAGAGACAGATTGATTGACCTTAAGCCCCACCCTACCCCCAGTGTCCTTGTGTCCTTTGACTATTTGCCTAAATTTCTCTTATAGCTGTTATGAGTAAAAAGTGGTTTAAGGTGATAAAATAAAGGGGAATCTACTAATCTTTTCTGAGTCTTCAAGGAACACTAGTTAATATTTAAACTTTATGCAGTGATAGTGTTAGCAATGGCATAAGGTCTATGCCTGGGAGTGACCTTAGATAAATCACTCAACACTGTATTCCATTCTGGGGTCAGCAGGTGTTCCGAAAAAGATCTGAGGGTTTGAGTGGACCACAAACTCACTATGGGTTGGCAATATGGTATGGGAAGAAAAAAATGAAAACAAAAAAGCTATTGATACCATGGTTTTCTAGGAGCTATTAACCAAAGAGTTTAGAGAGAAGCAGAATATCCAGAAATAAGAAGATGGACAATTCCATTGTCCTCTGCCCTCATCAGATCTCATCTGGAGTATAATGTTCAGTTCTGGGCACCAAAATTCTTGAAGGACATTGATAAACTGGAGAGTATTCAGAGGAGGACAGCCAGGATAGTGAAAGGCCTTGATTCCATGGCCTGTGAAGGTTGGTTTAAAGCAGGGCTACATAAACTGGAAAAGAAAAAAGAGTATAGGCATCATAAAGTAGTTGGAGAGCTGGGATGCAAAGCAGCAATTAGACTTCTGTCTGGCCCTAGAAGGAAGAACCAGCAGCAATGAGTAGACATTGAAAAGAGGTAAGTTGAGGCTTGACGTCAAGAAAAGTGACCTAGAAAATTGGAGCTATCCCCAAGTGAAATCTGCTGCTTTCCTTCAAAGAGTTCTTCAAACAGAAGCTGAAAGTTACAGTGAGATAATAAAATAATAGATTTAGAATTGGAGGAGATCTTAGGAGCCTTCTATCCCAGCTCCATTTTAGAAGTGAGAAACAGGCCCAGAAAGTTTAAGTAACTTGCTCAAGGTCACATGGGCAGTGGAGGAGGTAGGATTTGAACCCAAGTCTTCTTATGACCAATCCTTTGACCTCTCTACTGCACCATGTTGCAACAGGATTCCTTCCACCTATGGATTGAACTAGATGGAAGGGAAGGGAAGGGAAGGGAAGGGAAGGGAAGGGAAGGGAAGGGAAGGGAAGGGAAGGGAAGGGAAGGGAAGGGAAGGGAAGGGAAGGGAAGGGAAGGGAAGGGAAGGGAAGGGAAGGGAAGGGAAGGGAAGGGGAGGGGAGGGAAGGGAAGGGAAGGGAAGGGAAGGGAAGGGAGGGAAGGGGAGGGGAGGGAAGGGGAGGGAAGGGAAGGGAAGGGAAGGGAAGGGAAGGGAAGGGAAGGGAAGGGAAGGGAAGGGAAGGGAAGGGAAGGGAAGTGAAGGGAAGGGAGGGAGGGAAGGGGAAGGGAAGGGGAAGGGAGGGAAGGGAGGGGAGGGAGGGAGGGAAGGGAAGGGAAGGGAAGGGAAGGGAAGGGAAGGGAAGGGAAGGGAAGGGAAGGGAAGGGAAGGGAAGGGAAGGGAAGGGAAGGGAAGGGAAGGGAAGGGAAGGGAGGGAGGGGAGGGGAGGGAGGGAAGGGAAGGGAAGGGAAGGGAAGGGAAGGGAAGGGAAGGGAAGGGAAGGGAAGGGAAGGGAAAGGTTAAGATTACAAATAGATTATTGAAGTCCCTTCTAATTTTCAAATACCATTATTTTGTGATGTATGTGGCCTCCATTGACCCATCTATAAAATGGAAGTAATAAATGTACCTTCCTTCCTTGACTCAGTAAATTAGGATTCACAAATTAAAAGATGAAATAAACATTTATTAAGCACTTACTATGTGCCAGACACTATTCTAAGAGCTAGGGATATAAATACACAAATTTAGACTTCTCTCAATAGGAACAACTGGGTCTCTAGGACCTTTGATTAGAAAGAAAGCTCCAAAACTCAGCTGCTCATTTCAGGTTGTCATGTGGACTGATGAGTACATATTCCAAACCTGCCATGTTGAGGAAACCTATGTTTTTGTTTTTGTTGTTTATTTTGAAGAGCAATCCCTGCTCTTAAGAAGTGTACCCTTTAATTGAAGGAGACAACACATATGGGAGGCCAAAGCAAAAGCCAGGGGTTCTAAGGGATCAATGGAGGGCCAGATGACAAAACCTTATGTTATACCTTTCTAGGGCCCTCAAGGCACTGTGATGGGGTCTGGGCAGCCAAATCAAATGAGAAAACAGATCTTTACACTCTCACCATCCTCCCTCCCTCCATCCTTCTCTCCCTCTCTCTCTCCCTCCCTCCCTCCCTCCCTTCCTCCCTTCCTCTTTCTCTCTCCCAAGGACTGCAAGAACTGGTGATCTTCAGAATCTTCTTTCACTGCTGTATCACTGGAGGAGAGGCAGAATGACCTAGAGGATAGAGAGCCAGCCTGATGGTCAAAAGAGTCACTAATCAGTGAACATTTGTCAAATATCTATGATGTGCCAGGCACTGTGTGAAGCACTGGGGAGAGAAATAGAAATACAAAGAAAGATAGTCCTTGCTTTAAGGAGCTTACAATCTAATGGGGAAAGAAAACCCACAAAAGAAAGCTGAAAGTTAGGGGGCTGAAAGGGCTGGAAAGTGGGGAGAAAGTACCAGGAGAAGTGGATCCCAGAGAAGTCTAAAAACTGTGCAGGTGGTGGAAATATGGAGAAGATTGTGCTGCCTTCCTTCTTAAATAGGGGTCCTGAATCCCATGGCCCCGCTCTCCAGACAGAGGGGCAGAGAGGATTGATGAGATGAGAATATTGTTGTTGTGTCATTTTCAATTGTGTCTGACTCTCAATGACCCCATACGGGGTTTTCTGAGCAAACATACTGGAATGGTTTGCCACTTCCTTCTCTAGCTCATTTTACAGGTGGGGGAAGTGAGGCAAACAAGGTTAAGTGACTTGCCCAGGGTCACACAGCTAGTAATTATCTGAGGCCATATTTGAACTCAGGAAGAGGACTCTTCCTGACTCTAGGCCTGATGCTCTATCCACTGCACTGCCTAGCTACCCTTGAGGTGAGAGTGCCAAGGCTGATTTAATCTTGCCAGATAGGCTTTCCAGAGATGAGTTTCCTGAGGAAGGAGTGCATGATGGAGAAATTCAAAGAAGTCTTGAGTTCAAGTCCTGTTCCTGATGGCTATGTGACCCTGACCAAGTGATTTCTCCCCACTTTCCAGCCCTTTCAGCCCACCTACCTGATTCAAGCCCTCATCACCTCCCTCCTAGACTATAGAATATAGTAGTGTTAATGTGATTACTATTCCCAGAGAGTCATGAAAGAAGGGAGAAGGGGGTGGGATTTTATGGTAAGCACTCAGTTCCCGGGCAGATGACAAAATAGCTATTCCCAGGTATGCCCTTCTATCATGATGGGATCCTGGGAGGACACATGCTCCCATGGGAAAAGCTTTGGCTTTGGAGTCAAAGGACTTCAAATCCTACTTTGCTCACTCCCCGTACGAACTTGAGCAAGTCACAACCTCATTAAGCCAAACTGTCTTCAAAATGGAGGATTCAAACTAGATGAGCTCTGGGCTAGGATCCTACCTTATTTACCTCAGTTTCCTCATCTGTAAAACAAGGAAGTTGGACTAGATGTTTTCTCTATGTCTACGTCTATATTTCTAGGTCTGTAATCTATGAGTCACCATGCAGAGGCCCTCCCTTCTCAGTATCCATAGTTTCAGTTTATTCCCTGCATATCATACACACACACACACACACACACACACACACACACACACACAATATTCTCCAACAAAGAAAAACATGACCAAAGCAGCTTATTAACTGAGCTCTTATGTTGTGATTCAACAACCCCACAAGGAGAAGTTTTAACGAGGTGTCATTGACAGTGATGCCATCTTAGTGTTTCTCAGAACTGAACTGTGAAGTTAATTTGAGTAGAATGGTGGTTGGGTCTCTGAGCAGGCACGGGAGGGCCTGATTTACTGTCCAATGGCTTTCCAGCCCATTGGTGAGTTCCCAATTTACAAGCAGTCCTTCCTCCTCATTGAGTTTGTAAAGCTGTCCTCCCTGTGGCCACAGGAAACAAGATCAATGTTTATATGGCTGAGAACCCAAAGACCCACGGCTGCCTTGCAAGGAGTGGGAGCCATTATCTGAGCCTTAAACTGACTGCATCCAAACACACACAAAGAAACCAGAGGAATCGGTGCTTTCATGGGCACCAAGAGGAATGTTTTGGAAATGGAAAAGAGGCTGTGGCTATGGAACTCCTAATATAAAGTTAGCCAAACACTGCCAGGGGAAATTGGCATCACCAAGATGAAAGACTTTGGATGGGTACTTCAAATCCCCAAAGGAGTAATGGTGAAACTGTTAGTTGTTCTGTCCTCTTATTCTACACTGCCGCTCTTCCATCAAATATAGACCTGAACCTGACCCTATTTGCTTCCTTGGGGAAGCCTTGGTCATATCCTGAAATGCTAGATTTTCAAAAAGGTCTGAAGCAGTCCTCTTGGTCAGAATTGCAGAATTCCTTATGTCTTCCCTCTCCCTCACCCCAGAGCCATTCTGTTGTCAAGTCTTATCTATTCTACGTCCGCAACATCTCTCCCATCATCCCCTTCTCTCCATTGCTCCAGTTAAGGCCCTCATCACTCCCCCCGAGACCACCATGATAGCCTCCTAATTGGTCTGCCTGCCTCTAGACTCTCTCCACCTTAGTCTATCATCCACACAGCTGCAAAATTGATATTCATAAAGCACGGGTCTGATGGTTTCACTCTTCTGATTAAAAGATTTCAGTGACTTGCTGTGGATAAGTGGGGGATGGTTTGGAAAGGGGAGAAATGAAGTAGAGAAACCAAATAGGAGGCTATTGAAAAAGACCAGGTGAGAGGGGAAAAGGACTTGAACTAAGGAAATAAAGTGACCAGTTGAAGGGAAAGCAAGGGAATGTGTGGGAGAGGGGTCTTGTATCCATAGAAATGGCAAGATCTGGCAACTAACTGGACCAGAAGGCCATAGATTTAGAGGTCCAATTAGAGGGCTATTAAAGAATGGGTTCAACTTCCTCATTTTACAGATGAGGAAAGTAAGGTCAAAAGAGGTTGATACCCAGGGTCATCAATCAATAAGCAAGAGGCAGAATTTGAACCCAGGTCTTACTAATTCTAAGACCAGTTTTCCATCTGTTACATCCCTCCATGGGATGAAGGAGAGTGAGGTTTCTAGGATGATTCCAAGATTATCAACATAGCTCCCAGGAAGAGTGATGCCTTTATTACAGCAAAGGTGATTAGGGGAACCGCTACCCAATCTAATTACTCCTTTTATCAAGTAGGATTTTACAGCAAATGGAGAAATTCTGCATGCTGTGGATAAGTTCACTTACCTTGGTGCTGTGCTTTCCAGGTATATCCACATAGATGATGAGGTTAATTCTCACATTGCCAGAGCTAGCTCAGTGTTTGAGAGGCTCTGAAGGAAAGTGTGGGAGAGAAGAATTATTAGATTGACTACCAAATGGAAGGCCTACAAAGCTGTTGTGCTAACATCATTGCTGTATGCCTGTGAAACCTGGACAACATACTAGCGCGATGCTAGGAAATGGAATTGCTTCCATTTGAATTGTCTTAGGAAGACTCTGAAGATCACCTGGCAGTGTAAGTATAAAGGACACAAAGATCCTTTCTCAAGATGAATTGCCAAGCATTCAAATTCTACACAGAGAACATAATTCCAATGGGCTGGCCATGTTGTGCAAATGCCAAACATACATTTGCCTAAAAGACTATTTTACAGACAACTTGCACAAGGTAAGTGTTCACATGGGGGTCAGAAGAAGCAACACAAGGACACTTTCAAGGTCTCTCTGAAGAACTTCAAAATCAAATGTGTGACATGGGGGACACTGGCAAAGGACCACCCAACATGGCAGCTGACCACCCAGCAAAGTCGCTGAGTTCCATGAGCAAAGCAGAATTTCAGGAGCTCAAAAGAAATATAAAATGTGCAAATTTAGAGCCATCTCCACTCCAAATGTTCAAATGGACTATTTGTGCCCAACATGTGGTAGAGCCTTCCAAGTTCATATTGATCTGATCAGTCACAAACACACTGTACCTTGACTCCAATATAGTGATGTCATTTGGTCTTCTTTAAGAATGAAGGACAACAACCAATATCAATTTAGGATTACTGGCCTACTTCCTGGTCAACACTTACCTTTGACACAGCATCAACTAGCTCCCTGGGAAGTGGCCCCTTCACTCAAAGGCCCTTGACCTGTAATCTCACCCAACCGGTTAGAGGACTCATCAGAGTCCCTATGAAAAGCATTATTCTAAGCACCAAAGGTGCCAACATGAGATTTTTAATGCAGGTCTCTCCTAACTCCAAATCCAACCCATGTCCTTGACCATAAAATTCAGAGGCCCAGGGGAGTTTGGCCAGAGTCACACCAGTCAGAAGGAGCAGAGGCAATAGTCAAACCCTGATCTCAGAAGTAGCAGGGGCAACATTCAAACCATAAACCTTTTGACTCCCAATCCAGGGATCAGTGGGACTGTGGAAATCTGAAGAGGCTTTAGGGTGTGGACCAGACTGCTGATGAGTAGGATTAAGGGAAGTGGATCCAACAAGGCCCATTGTGGGCATCTGTTCAATGCTTTCCTGGGAAGTAGCTCTTGGCCTCCTTCAGGTCTGCAGCTATTTAAAGCCAATGACTGAAAAACTCAATGTTGGCGGCAGCAGTAATTTCTGCACATTTTAACTCCACTCTCTGAACATGGATTTCTCTAATTGCCCAATAAGCCTAGAGAGCTTTCAGTGAAATCCAAGCTCAGTCACTTTCCTGCCATAATGATCCCCTCTACCCCAAACCTCTCTCTAGCCCCTGCGAGCACAATGAGGAAAAAAGGAAGGAAGGAAGGAAGGAAGGAAGGAAGGAAGGAAGGAAGGAAGGAAGGGAGGAAGGAAGGAAGGAAGGAAAGAAGGAAGGAAAGAAAGAAGGAAGGGAGGGAGGAAGGAAGGAAGGCAGGGAGGAAGGAAGGAAGAGAGGGAGGGAGGGAGGAAGGGAGGGAGGAAAAGGAAAGAAGGAAAGGAAGAAGGGAAGGAAGGGAGGAAGGAAGGGAGGGAGGAAGGAAGGAAGGGAGGGAGGGAGGAAGGGAGGGAGGAAGGAAGGAAGGAGGAAGGGAGGGAGGAAGATGGAGAGAGAGGGAGAGAGAGGGGGAGAGAGAGAAAAAGAAAGAAGGAAAGAAAGAAAGAAAGAAAGAGAGAAAGGAGGGAGGGAGGGAAGGTGAGAGAGAGGGAGGGAAGGAGAAAGAGAGAAAAAAGAGAGAAAGAAAGAAAAGAAGTAAGGAAGGAAAGAGAAGGAAGGAAGAAAAGAAGAGAAGAGAAAAAAGAAAAGAAAAAGCAGTCCCTCTCAGAGGCCATTGCCGGAATGAAAGCAATTTCATAGACAAAATCATCAATGCTAAAAGGATCAGGCCTTTTTATATGGAATGCTTAAGGAAAGATCTTGTGGGCTTAATAGGAGACACCCAAAAATCATAGGACCTGGAAAGGACCTTAGAGGTTATTAGCTCAACTCCTTCAAATTACAAAGGAGAAAATGGAGTCCCAGGATGAAGAAGGGACTTTACCAAGACCACTAACGTGATAGAGATGAGAAGACAAAGACTGTCCTAAGAACTCCAATGTCTCTCATCCCACCATTTACACTGGGGCCCTGACAGATACTCCAGACTAGGGCTTCCCACCAACTCCCCACAGTAGAGAGCTGAGGCTGACACCTCCAAAGAGAAACAAAGGAGGAGGAAGGAAAGGCTCTATTCAGAAATGTAGTTGGGGAGAACTGATCTCTCCAGTCTTCAGGTGAGACAAGTCAAAGAAGTCTATGGTGATTTTGTGAGCATCTGCTCTTCACACTGGGTTACAAGGAGCTCTCAGTGACACTCTTTGGCCCAGGCTTTAGGGCAGTTCAGTCAGTTCAGGGGATATTGTCATCCAAGATCAGAAAAGTTTGGGTGTCTGATCTTGTGTCCAAGCCCATCTCCGGCTGAAGGAAACTTCTCAGGCAAATTTGACTGGTCTCCCACCCCTGAGGTCATAGGCAAGGGGACGTTAATCTGCTGGAAGATGGGAATTTTCTAGTAATAAGTAAAATATTACAGTTACTGTGGTAGGGGTAGGTGAGCAGAAAGGACAAAACATAAAAGAAGTTGTACCAAATTGGAGGAGGGGGCATGTCTAGGGATTAATTAGGATCAGATGAGAAAACGAACCTCTCTCCCTCCTTTGAAGAGATGGGGCAGGGAGAGAATATGGGTATGGAAAGTATATACAAGTGTATATGTATATTGTATATATTTATATATACACATATGTATATAAATTGTCAGACAGTTGCTGAATTTGGTAGTCTTGTTGAACTACTTTTTATTTCTTTTTTTATATTTTGTTACGAGGGATGACTCAATGGGTAGGGAGAGGGGAGATTATATTCAAGAATAAAAATGAAGTAAAAACAAAGGATTTTTTAAAGAAAACAGACTAGGTTGGAAAAATCCAGCAGCTTATCTAAACTACAATTCTCCTGTTGGTCTCATTCCTTTGAAATCTCCTACAATCCACAAGGGGCTTTAGTCTTCTCTGATCAGACCACATCTGCAGGATGATTTCGGCTCTAGGAGACAGGTTTTAGGTAGGATGGTGATATGCTAAAAGAGGGCAACCAGGGTGATGAAGGGACTGGAGACCATCTCATCCAAGGATCAGGAGCTGGGCCTGGAGAAGAGAAGGCTGAGGGTGTGCAGGAGGATAGGACAGCTATCTTCACGTGTTTGAAAGACTGTCAGAAGAAAGAAGGATTCAATTTTTTCTTCTTTGCCCAAGAGGGTTGTTCAGAGCAAAAAGGTGGAGGGTACAAGAAGCCAGTCTAGGGTTAATAACAGGGAAAACTTCCTAATGATTAGAGCTGTCCACAAGTGAGGTGGGTTGACTTGGGAGGCAATGGATTCTCCCTCACTGGAGGCTTTCAGGAAGGGGCTTTTCAGGAAGGGTAGCAAGTGAGGGAAATATTCATTCTCCCTCCCCTGTCTGCAGCCTTTGACAGCTGATCACTCTCTCCTCCTTGATGCTCTCTTCTCTATAGGTTTTTGAGACACTGCTCTCTCCTGGTTCTCATACCTATATGACAATATCTCTTCTGTCTCCTTTGCTGGATCCTCTTCTAGATCAT
Source organism: Trichosurus vulpecula (assembly GCF_011100635.1). Classification (NCBI taxonomy): domain Eukaryota; kingdom Metazoa; phylum Chordata; class Mammalia; order Diprotodontia; family Phalangeridae; genus Trichosurus; species Trichosurus vulpecula. Next base: position 27,388,789 of record NC_050574.1, read on the forward strand.
GTCCTCTAACTGGAGGTGTCCTTCAGCATTCTGTTCTGTTCCCTCTTCTCTTCTCATCAGCTCCCATAGATTTCATTATCAACTCTATACTGATGATTCTCAAATCTACTTATCCTGCCCCAATCTTACTTGTGACCTCCAATCTCTCATCTCCAGCTGCCTTTCAGACATCTCAAACTGGTTGCCCAATAGACATCTTAAACTCAATACAAAATGCTCTGTTTGGCATTGGAGCACTTCATAATCTAGCGCCCTCCTATTTTTCCAGTCTTCTTAAACCTTAACTCCCAGACATGTACATCTACTGTCATTGGCCTCCTCATTGCTTAAGGGAAAAGATTAATTCTGTTTCAGTCGTGGTGAGTCTTGTCAAATTGGCTATCCCTAAGGTTACTTGGAGAGCCAAAGAAAAGCCCTGTGAACTCTGCAGATATTTATAATACTCCCTCAAAGAAAAGTTTTCTTCATTGGCAAAGTGCCCCCATTCTTTCTTCCTTCTATATCCCTGCTGAGAATAACTTTTGCACCACAATAAAAACATAAACAAATACAGTCACTTGAAAGCCATCACCAATATGGATAGAATCTAGTATCTATTATTGGGTTCATTGATTCCAGGACTTTTGAAAAATACCAATTCATTTTGTTTGTTCCTCCCAGTCTCATCAGATGACTGCTGCCTACATCTCCAGTTTGAATAACAGTTCAGCCTTTGAGCTTATTCCTTTGGAATAAGCATCCCAGAAATGAGTCAGGGTTCTATTATTTGCAATAATCTCCCCTTCTCACTTTCTCATGAATTCATAGCAAAAGGAAAAGGTTAAAGTATTAACTTCACCACCGTGAACACAGACCATTTCAAAAAAACCACTCTCTGCTTCTCTGAAGGTAGAGAATGATTAATTCCTAACCTCGGCAAGCCCCAGCACTGGCTCAATGGAGTTGGATCAGTTCCAGGTGGGAAGAACTACCTTTCATTCTCTTGTTCCTTCTTTGGACCTTTGCCACTGTTTGGACTTCAATCAGATCTTCGGAAACCTACTTCTCAACTGCACATCAAAAGCCCAGGGTCCAGTGGTTGCTTAAGGGGGTGCACTTGTGTTTGCAGCTTTAGGAATATGTGAATATATTCCCTCATAGTGGAATATGGTAACTTAAGTAAACATCCTCTGGTAGGAAACTCCAGAGGAGACCTCATCCCAGATGGACCATGTTTGTCCCGATGCTGGAGGAAGTATTAAATAAAGGAGGACCTCTTCTCACCTTTGATCTATGATAGTTGGACAAACCTGAATTCCTTTTTAAGGTTTACGTTATTGTATTTAATTTTATTTATTTTTGTTACAGGTCAAGTTCTGAACTATCTCCCTCCCCCCTCACCCCGCACCAGAGAAGGCTGCCACTTAACACAGATATTTATGTGTGTATATGTATGTATGTATATGTACACATATATATGTATATTCATACATATATACCTATACACACATATACACAGAGAGAAAGAGAGAGAGAGAAGAGAGACAGACAGACAGACAGATACAGAGAAAGACAGAGAGAGAAAAAACCATACTATGCAGGCTTTCTATTTATCAGTTCTTTCTGGAGGGATATAGTGTCTTTCTTCATAGCTGATTTGAGTATTTATATTACTCAGAATAACTAGGTCATTCACAATTACTCTTCTAACAATATGGTTGTTACTGTATACAACATTCACTTGCTTCTACTCATTTCACTCTTAATTATTTCATGTATCTTTCCATGCTTTTTTTTCCTAAAATCCACCAGCTTACGATTTCTTATAGCACAGTAGTGTTCCATCACAATCATGTACCACACCTTGCTTAGCCAATTCCCCACCGATGGGCATACCCTCCATTTCTAGTTCTTTGCCACCACAAGTCATGTGACTTCTTAATGTCCCCTGGCCACTCCCTAACACAGGAGTTCTTAACATTCTCTGGGTCATGGACCCCTCTGACAATCTAGTACAGTCATGATCCTCTTCTCAGAATAATATTTTAGATGTATAAAATAGAATATATAGGATTACAAAGAAAACGAATTCTGCTGAAAAACAGTTATAAATATTTTTTAAAAACAAGATTACAGACTCCGTGGCAAGAACCCCCAAAGCCCAGCACTTAGCCCACTGTCTAGCACAGAGCAGGTGCTTAATAAATGCTTATTAACTTACTGACTGACTGTCTAAGCCTATAAATGATCTTATTAATAAAGGAGGACAGGGTCCCACCTTTGATCTATAATGGTTGTGTAACCGTGGGCAAGTTACTTAATCTCAGTGCCTTATAGGCAACTCCTAAGGCTGTAAATTACACAGGAGGTGCTGATGTGTACCAGTAGAGGAAGTTTCCTCACCCTGAAGCACCAATACAAGCACAGGTCTAGCCCCCTTCCCTTTCTCCACAACACTAATGTGCAAGGCATCATGAAGGGTTCTGGAAACACAGACAAAAAACATTATGTCCTGTCCCCAAGTTGTCCAGGCCCAGAACTCTATCCACTGCACCACCTAGCTGCCTGAAGTCAGGAAGACTTGAGTTCAAATTTGGCCTCGGATGCTTACTGTGACCCTGGTCAAGTCACTTAACTCTATTTGCCTCAGTTTCCTCATCTGTAAAATGACAGCTGGATAAGGAATAGCAAACCCGTCCAGTGTCTTTGCCAAGAAAACTTCACATGGGGTCACCAAGAGTCAGACATGACTGAAACAACTCAACGATATTCTGATTCCAGACCCAACACCGTGCCACCTACCTGATCTCATAGCTGAGAATAGATATTATAGCTGGTGGGGCAGTAGACAGAGCCGTTGACCTGGAGTCAGGAAAAACCTGAGTTCAAAACTGACCTCAGAGACTTCCTAGTGGTAAATGTATGTGGTAATTTTCTATTATTCCCTAGCTGTGTGACCATGGACCAAATCAATTAACCTCTTTTGCCTCAGTTTCCCGAATGAAAATGGGAATGACAATCATAGCATCTGGATAATAATTTTAAGACCTCTTGGCATAATACCTGGCACATAGTAGGTGCTATATAAATGCTTATTCCCTTCATCTACCCCAACCTCTTGGCACTCACCCCATAGCCACTTTGCGGAGCAATGGCCTTATTAGACTCGGGACACCTGATGAATCTCCAATTAATTAAGCCAACATAAGATGGGAGAGTAACATCCAAGCTGAGCACGAAAAAAGGACTGAAAAGAACGTGGGTGTGTGGCTGCACACATTCCAATGGAACCTGATGAGCTGCCCCTTGAGCAGAAAGCAGGAGTGAATTTTTACCCTTCTCCTTGGGCTAAGTGGGGAGGGATGGGCCAGGGTCCTACCCATGATCACCCTTCTCGTGCTTTCCTGCTGAGGCAGGACTTTTGCTTGATGCTTGTCTCCTTCGAGCCCATGGGCAAACAGAACATTTCTAGATTCTAATTAGAACTAAGTTATTCCTCTGTAGCCTCTGGGCCAATTACATCTCTAATATTTTAGTTGCAGGTTGTTGAGTATGTGGACTTTAATAAGCAAGAAAAGATATGGAGACTGGAGCCATGATTTCTCTGACAAGGGGAACTCCCAGATGAGAATACTGGCTGCAGATATCAGTCAGCACCTTCTCCAAGAGCTGCTTAATGCACAGAGAGGTAAATGTAATTGTTTATGGTTGCAGAGTAGGCAGACCTCGAACCCAAGTCTGCCTGGCTCGAGGCCAACTCTCTACCAGTTCTGCCTCTCATAAAAGACTATAGAAATTCTGTACCATCTCTGTCTGCTCAACAAGTAATGTGTCAAGAAGCAAAGTTTAGCATACTTCTCCAAATTAAATTTTGATCTGCATTCTCTGCCTTCCACCTCCCTCCTCCTGCCCAGCTAAGAAAGCAAGAAAAACAAACATTTGTGTTCAAGCAAAAAACAAATTCCTGCATTGGCTATATCAATGTATGCATGTATGTATGTATGTATGTATGTATGTATGTATGCATACATATGCATGTATGCATGGCTAGATGTACATGCATATACACATATGTACAAATGCATGCATACATATAGACATGTGCATATATGTACATATATCTATATGTATGTTGTAGATATAGAATGTATATATGTGTGTATATCAGATATAGAGATATTGATTCCTTCATACATTATATGTGGCATTTTATGTGTGTTATATGTGTATATATAGATATATGCATGTGTATATGCATATATACATACGTGTATATTTGTGTGTACATTTATACATGTGTGTATAATTAGATTCTTTGAGTCCATTGCCTCTGCATTTGGAGGTGGTCAGCATATTTCACCTTGAGACTCTTGGAATTGTGGTTGGTCCACTGTTTCACATTTGTCCTTAATCTCATGTTTCCATCATTTCAGAAAATTAGAGAGCTGACAGAGAGTTTAGAAATCATTTTGTTCAACCCATCTACTTTTAAAAATTATTTTTTTCAATTAATAGCATTTGTTTTCTCTCCCTCTTATATCCCACCTCTAAAGAAAAAGAAAGTAAAAACAAAGCACGTACAACACTTTATGAACTGATGGCAAGTTAAGTAAGCAGATAACTTATTCTATAATACTAATATTATTAAAATGACTAATTTTAAAAGACTTAAGGACTCTGAGTAACAAGATGATTGACAAGAATTCCAGGGAACGGATGAAGAAGAACATTATGCACCTCCTGACAGAGAGGTGATGTACTAAATATGCAGAAAAAGAAATTCAATCTTGGAAGTGATCAAAGTGGGAATATTTTGAGTGACTGCCTATGTGATTCAGTAGTTCTGTGTTTTTTCCTTCCTGCTTTCTTTCTTTCCTTTCCACCTTTCTTACTTCTGTTCCTTCCCTCTTTCTGGTGCATGGGGAAAGGTCAGAGAGAAAAAACAAATGATAAATAACTGAAAAAATGAAAATAATAAAAATTTAATAGATATATCATCAAGCAAAACAAATTCTTACATTAGCCATGTTCATTGTTTCTGTATGTCTTTGTCTTCTGTCTGTCTCTGCTCTTTTTCTTTCCTCAGTCTCTCTCTGTCTCTGTTTCTTTTTTTGTCTCCTCCCCTTATCTCCCCTTTCTCTCTCTGTCTTTTCCTTCCTCTTTCCGCTCCTCCCTCCTCTTTTCTCTCTGTCTGTCTCTGCAACTCTGCCCCTTTATCTGACTCTCTCTCTCTCTCTCTCTCTCTCTCTCTCTCCCCCTCTCTTTCTCTTCCTCTCCTCTCCCTCCCTCCCTCCCTCTCTCCTTCTTGGTGGTGACTGAGGCAAGGACTGCTTTAAGCCTCCCCTAGGCTCTTTTAGGTGATAAAGTATTAGAGACAGAACAGAATAGCCTATATGACTATGTGAGCTTCAAAATGTCAGAAGTTACACCAGCCAAAGGTCTAGAAACTGGAACCTATACCAAAGTTTGCCAGCAGCTGAGATTTGTGCACATAAGCAACCCTGGAAAATTACCTGCTTGCTACTACCTAGGACAAAGCCAAGATGGCAGAGTAGAGAAAGCACCCTGCTGAGCTCTCCCAAGACTACCTTTCAAACAACTTAAAATAGTACCTCAAATCAAATTCTGGAGTGGCAGAGCCAACAAGAGGTCAAAGTGAGACATTCTTCCAACAGAAGACAATGTAGAAGGTCAAAAAGAGAGATTAGTGGCACAGGGGAAAATCTGGCCTGGAGCCACATGAATAAAGTACCAGTGGTGGGACTAGGTGTTGATAACAGAAGCAGCAGCACCTTCAGGGGTTCTCAAGACAGAGATAGTAAGGGCACCTAGCAACTGGTCAGAAAGTGATTACATGAGAACCCTGTACTACCACTGGATGCAGGACCAGATGCTGTTTGACAAGTCCATTGTCTATATCCACTTCTAGGTTATAGTTCAAGAATGGAGAGGAGCGCTTTTGATCAAGAGAGAGTGGAAGCCCTGAGGAACAGTATCACTTCTGGTCACAAGGAAGGAGAGGCCTTGAGGAGAAGTATCAATTGTAATCTCAAGGAATCAGAAGCCCTTCCTGATTAAGGACCAGAGTACAGACCAAGAGAACATGCCATAACTCTTCACATATCACACCACCTTGGAAGTACCAAACCTTTCAAAGTAGCTCTAAAAACAGCAGTGCTATAAAGGCTGAAGCTTGAGAAAGTGTCCCTCCTTCTGCCACAAACTGGGAACAGAGTCCACTTTTAACAAAAGTTCAAAATTGATTCCTAACACGATGGGAAATGAGCAAACAACAACAATGAAAAAGAACTTGACGTTTAAAAGCTACTACATTGACAGGGAAGATGAAGACACAAACTCAGAAGAAAACAATAAAATCAAAATAGCTACAAGCAAAGCCTCAAATTAAAATGTGAATTTGACACAAGCCCAACAAGAATACTGGAAGAATGAAAAAAATCATTTTCAAAATTAAATAAGAGCAGTAGAAAAAAATTAGGTAGAGAAATTAAAGCAAAGGAAGAAAATTATTAAAATACAATTAACAGGTTGCCAAAACACAAACACAAAAAATATTGAATAAAATAACACCTTAAGGGGGGGGGCGGAGCCAAGATGGCAGCGGGTAAGCAGGGACTAGAGTGAGCTCCGTACCAAGTCCCTCCAAAAACCTATAAAAATGGCTCTGAACCAATTCTAGAATGGCAGGACCCAAAGAACAGCAGAGGGAAGCAGGGCTCCAGCCCAGGACAGCCTGCATGGTCTCTGGGTGAGGTCTATTCCACACGGAGCTGGGAGCTGGGAGCTGGGAACGGAGTGGAGCAGAACCCAGCCTGAGCAGCGTGGAACAACCAAACTTGGAGTCGGACGGATGGGGCCCCTAGCGCCCTGAATATGTGAGCTGCGGCAGTTACCAGACCCCTCGACCCACAAACACCAAAGACTGCGGAGAAGGTTAGTGGGAAAAGCTGCGGGAGTGGAAGGAGTTCGCGGTTCGGCTTCCAGCCCCAGGGGCAGCGGAGGTGGGGCAGCTACAGTTGCTGCTGCTTCTGGCCCACCTGGTGGGAGGAATTAAGTGGCAGATCAGAGCAGGAGTGCACAGCCTGCTGAAGATCTAAGCCCAGTCTGGACTGGGGGTTCTTGGGGAAGGAGAAGTGCGGCTCTGACAGAGCTGGCACCTCCCCCCCAAACATGGAACATAGAACTCGTTAGTCTACAAGCAGTCATACTCCACTGAAAAACTCAAGGGTCAAGTTAGTTGGTTGGGAATATGGCCAAGCAGCGAAAGCACACCCAGATTCAGTCTCAGACTTTGGATTCTTTCTTTGGTGACAAAGAAGACCAAAACATACAGCCTAAAGAAGACAACAAAGTCATAGAGCCTACAACAAAAGCCTCCAAGAAAAACATGAACTGGCCCCAGGCCATAGAAGAACTCAAAAAGGAGTTGGAAAAGCAAGTTACAGAAGTAGAGGAAAAATTGGGAAGAGAAATGAGAAGGATGCGAGAAAACCATGAAAAACAAGTCAATGACTTGCTAAAGGAGACCCAAAAAATACTGAAAAATACACTGAAGAAAACAACACCTTAAAAAACAGACTAACTCAAATGGCAAAAGAGCTCCAAAAAGCCAATGAGGAGAAGAATGCCTTGAAAGGCAGAATTAGCCAAATGGAAAAGGAGGTCCAAAAGACCACTGAAGAAAATACTACTTTAAAAATTAGATTGGAGCAAGTGGAAGCTAGTGACTTTATGAGAAATCAGGATATTATAAAACAGAACCAGAGGAATGAAAAAATGGAAGACAATGTGAAATATCTCCTTGGGAAAACCACTGACCTGGAAAATAGATCCAGGAGAGAGAATTTAAAAATTATTGGACTACCTGAAAGCCATGATCAAAAAAAGAGCCTAGGTACCATCTTTCAAGAAATGATCAAGGAGAACTGCCCTGATATTCTAGAGCCACAGGGCAAAATAGAAATTGAAAGAATCCATCGATCGCCTCCTCAAATAGATCCCAAAAAGAAATCTCCTAGGAATATTGTTGCCAAATTCCAGAGCTCCCAGATCAAAGAGAAAATACTGCAAGCAGCCAGAAAGAAACAATTTGAGTATTGTGGAAATCCAACCAGAATAACCCAAGATCTGGCAGCTTCTACATTAAGAAATCGAAGGGCCTGGAATGCGATATTCTGGAGGTCAATGGAGCTAGGATTAAAACCTAGAATCACCTACCCAGCAAAACTGAGTATCATGTTCCAAGGCAAAATATGGACTTTCAATAAAATAGAGGACTTTCAAGCTTTCTCGGTGAAAAGACCAGAACTGAATAGAAAATTTGACTTTCAAACACAAGAATCAAGAGAAGCATGAAAAGGTAATCAAGAAACGGAAATTGCAAGGGACTTACTAAAGTTGAACTGTTATGTTTACATTCCTACATGGAAAGATGATGTGTATGATTCATGAGACCTCAGTATTAGGGTAGTTGAAGGGAATATGTATGTGTATATATATATATATATATATATATATATATATATATATATATATATATATATATGTATATATATATATATATGTTTATGTATATATATAAGTGAATGTGTATGTATGTATGTATCTATGTGTATATGTATGTATGTGTATGTATGTATGTATGTATATATGTGTGTGTTTATATATATATATGTAAAAGAGAGAGAGCAGACACAGGGTGAGTTGAAGATGAAGGGAAGATATCTAAAAGAAATAAAATGAAATTAAGGGATGAGAGAGCAACATACTGAGAGAGGAAGATAGGGAGAGATAGAATGGGGTGAATTATCTCGCATAAAGGTGGCAAGAGGAAACAGTTCTGTGGGAGGAGGGGAGAGGGCAGGTGAGGGGGGAATAAGTGAACCTTGCTCTCATCAGATTTGGCCTGAGGAGGGAATACCATACATACTCAGTTGGGTATCTTACCCCACAGGAAAGAAGAGGGAGGAAGATAAAAAAAAATAAAAGGGGGGGATGATGGAGGGGAGGGCAGATGGGGGTGGAGGTAATCAAAACAAACACTTTGGAAAGGGGACAGGGTCAAGGGAGAAAATTCAATAAAGCGGGATGGGTTGGGAAGGAGCAAAATGTAGTTAGCCTTTCACAACATGAGTATTGTGGAAGGGTTATACATAATGATACATGTGTGGCCTAGGTTGAATTCCTCGACTTCTTAGGGAGAGTGGGTGGGAAGGGAAGAGGGGAGAGAATTTGGAACTAAAAGTTTTAAAAACAGATGTTCAAAAACAAAAAAAAAGTTTTTGCATGCAACTAAAAAATAAGATACACAGGCAATGGGGCATAGAAATTTATCTTTCCCTTCAAGAAAGGAAGGGAAAAGGGGATGAGAGGGGAGGGGGGTGATAGAGGGGAGGGCTGACTGGGGAACAGGGCAACCAGAATATATGCCATCTTGGAGTGGGTGGGAAGGTAGAAATGGGGAGAAAATTTGTAATTCAAACTGTTGTGAAAATCAATGCTAAAAACCAAATATGTTAAATAAATAAATTTAAATAAAAAAATAAAATAAAATAAAATAACACCTTAAAAACAACAGAATTCTCCAAATGGAAAAAGATGTACAAAATCTCACTGAAGAAAATGATTCCTTAAAAATCGGAATTGAGCAACAGGAATCTAATGACTCTATGAGACATCAAGAAATAATAAAACAAAGTCGAAAGAATAAAAAATAGAAGACAATGTGAACTATCCCATTAGAAAAACAACTGACTTGGAAAATAGAACAAGGAAAAGTGATTTAAGAATTTCTGGACTACCTGAGAGTTTTTCAAGACATTATCAAGGAAATCTGTCCAGATATCCTAGAGCCAGAAGGTAAAATAGAAATTGAAAGAATCCATCAATCACCACCTAAAGGACATCCCAAAATGAAAACTCCCACTAATATTATAGCCAAATTTCAGAGCTTGCAGGTCAAAGAGAAAGTACTTCAAGCAATCATAAAGAAACCATTTAAATACCATGGAGCCACTGTCAGGGTCAGATAAGATTTAACAGCCACCACCTTAAAGGACTGAAGGGCTTGGAGCATGATATTCTGGAAGGCAAAAGAACTGGTATTACAACCAAAGATAATATACCCAGCAAAACTGAGTATAATTCTTCAAGAAGAAAAAAAATGGATATTTAATGAAATAGAGGACTTTCAAGCATTCCTGATGAAAAGACCAGCTAAATTTTTAAATGCAATTTTTTTCAAATGCATGACTCAAGAGAAGCATAAAAGGTAAACATGAGAGAGAAATAATAAGGGATTCAATAAAATTAAATTGTTTACCTTTCTATATGGGGAGATGATACAGATATCACCTTATCATTATCAGGGAAGATAGAAGGATCCTACATAGAAAAAAGGGTGTGGAAGTGAGTGGATTATATTGGGATGATCGAAACGAAAATGAATAGGTGAGAAAGAGAAAAGCCCTGGGAAAAGGGAAAGGGGAGAGGAAGAATGAGGGAAATTATCTTACATAAAAAAGGTATACAAGGAAGAGCTTTTACCATAGAGGGGGCAATGGAGGGTTGGGCAATGCTTGAACCTCACTCAAATCTATAATGGTTAAAAGTAAGAAAAATATATATATGTGTGTGTGTGTGTGTGTGTGTGTGTATGTGTGTGTGTGTATATATATATATATATACTCAATTGGTAATAGAAATCTATCTTGCCCAACATGGAAGTAGGAAGGGAAGGGGATAAGAGAAGGAGAAGGTAATAAAAGGGAGAGCAAATAAAATAAGGCAATGTTCAGAAGCAAAAAAGATTTTAGGGGAGGGACAGGACAAAAAGAGAAAGAAGGATAAACAAGAGAATAGGATGGAGAGTAATGTACCATTAGTAATCATAACTCTAAATGCCTATGGGATGGACCCACCAATAAAACAGAAGCAGATAGCAGAATGGACTAGAAATCATAATCCAACAACATGTTGTTTATAAGAAACACACTTGAAACAGAGAGACACACAGAGATTTAAAATGAGGGGCTGGAGCAGAATCTACTATGCTTAAACAGAAGGAAAAAGGGCAGGGTTAGAAATAATAGTCTCAGACAAAGCAAAAGCAAAAAATAGGCCTAATTAAAAGGGATGAGAAGGAAAACTATATCTTGCTAAAAAGGAACCAAAGACCATGAAGTAATATCAGTACTAAACATCACCCAGACCATATGGATTTACAAGTGAATTCTATAAAAAAAATTTTAGGTAACAATTAATCCCAATACTATATAAACTATTTTAAAAATAGGCAAAGAAGGAGTTCTACCAAATTCCTTTTCTGACACAAATATAATTTTAATACCTAAACCAGGTAGAGCAAAGAGAAAAGAGAAACTATAGACCAATTTCCTTATTGGAAATCAGTGCAAAAAATTTTAAATAAAACACTAGCAAGGAGATTATAGCAATATAACACAAAGATCATATACGATGACTGTGTAGGAATTATACCAAAAATTCAGGGTTGGTTCAATATCAGAAAAAAAATCATCATCATTGATAATATCAGTAAAAATAACAACAAGAATTATATGATTATCTTAATAGATGCAGTAAAAAACCGTTGTCAAAATACAACACCCATTCCTAATTAAAAAAAAACACTAAAAAGCTAGGAATAAATGGAACCTTTTCTAAAATGATAAGTAATATCTATTTAAAACCAAGCACAGGCATTATCTGTAATGGTGATAAACTTGACACCTTCCCAAGATCAAGGGTGTAATAAGTATGTCTATTATCTCCCCTATTATTCAATATTATACTAGAAATGCTAGCTATAACAATAAAAAGAGAAAAATTCAATTGGAGGAATAAAAATAAGAATGAGTAAACAAATTTCTTATTCTTTCCAGATGATATGATGGCATACATAAAGAACACTAGAGAATAAACTAAAAAGCTAGCTGAAACAATTAACAACTTCAACAAAGTTTCAAAGATACAAAAAAAACACACTTAAATCATAAGCATTTCCAACAAAACCCAGCAAGAAGCGATAGAAAGAGAAATTCCATTTAAAATAACTGCAGACAATATAAAATACTTGGGATTCTACCTGACAAAACAAACCAAGGAACTATAGGAACATAATTATGAAACCCCTTTCATACCAATAAAGACAGACATAAACAATTAGAGAAATATTAATTGCTCATGGATAGACCAAGCCAATATAATAAAAATCACAATTCTACCTGAGTTAATTTTATTTATTCAGTGCCATAACAGTCAAACTACCAAGTAACTGTTTCATGTAGCTAGAAAAAACAGCAACAAAATTCATCTGGAAGAACAAAAGTTCAATGATATAAAGGGAATCAATGAAAACAAATGTTAAGAAAGGCAGCTTAGCAGTTCCATATTCCCAACTATATGATAACTTGGTAATCATCAAAACAATCTTATACTGGCTAAGAAAGCATGGTGGATCTGTGGAATAGATTAAGTACACAGTACACAGTGGTAAATGACTATATCAATCTAGTGTTTGATAAATGCAACGATCCAAGCTTTGGGGCTAAAAACTCAACATTTGACAAATTTTGCTGGAGAAACGGGAAAGCAGTTTGGCACAAAATAGGCATAGACCAACATCCCACACTATATACCAATATAAGGTAAGATGGATAACTGATTTAGAGATAAAAGGTGATACAAATAAATTAGGGAAGCACAGGAGAATGTGTACCTGTCAGATTTCCCTCTCAGAGAGAGTTTACAAGAAATAGAGAGTATTACACAAAGTAAAATAGATAATTTTGATTACATGAAATTAAAGTTTTTGTAGAAACAAAACTAATGCAGCCAAAATTAGAAAGGAAACAGGAAACACTGGGAGAGGGGTGGGGGGATTTATAACAAGTTTCTCTGATAAAGGTCTCATTTTTCAAATATATGGGGAGCTGACCTAAATTTATAAAAATAAGAGCCATTCCCCAGTTGGTAAGTGGTCAAAGGTCTGAACAGGCAGATTTCAGAAGAAATTCAAATTATCAATAGATGCATGAAAAGGGCTCTAAATCACTACTGATTAGATAAAAGTAAATTAAAACAACTCCAAGATACCACATTACACCTATCGTATTTATCATATTAAATTATTTGTTAATATGATGAAAGAAAATAACAAATGTTGGAGGAGACATGGAAAATCAGAACACTAATTGGAGTTATGGACTAGTCCAACCATTCAGAAGAACAATTTGGAACTATGTTCTAATGTGCATACCCTCTGACACAGTAATAGCTTATAAGGTCTATATTCCAAAGACATCAAAGAAAAGGTAAAAGAACCTATTTGTACAAAAAAATATATTTATAGCAACTCTTTTCATGGTGGCAAAGAATTGGAAATTGAGGGAATGCCCAACAATAGTTGAAAGCCTGAACAAATTGGGGTATATGATTGTGATGGAATACTCTTGTGCTATAATAAATAGTGAGCAGGATTGTTTCAGAAAAACCTGGGAAGACTTATATGAACTTAAGCAAAGTGAAGCAAACAGAAGTAGAAGAACATTGTACATAGCAACAGCAATATTGTTAGGATGATCAACAGTGAAAGATTTAGCTACTCTGATCAAGACAACGATCCAAGACAACTCCAAGGGATTTAGTATGAAAAATGCTACCCACCTCCGGAGAGAAAACTGACAAACCCTGAATGCAGAATGGAGCATACTTTCTTTACTTTCTTTGTTCTTCTTTTATTTTGTTTGTGTTTTCTTTTTCAACATGGCTAATATGGAAATATGCTTTGCATGACTTCAGATTATGATCAAAATCAAATTGCTTTCCTTCCCAAAGAGGGGGCGAAGGGTGGGATAGAAGGAGAGAATTTGGAACTCAAATTTTTTTTTAAAATATTGTTTTTCAAAAAGTTACATGTAATTGGAAAATATTTAATGAAATAAAAATATTTTAAGTGACTTGTTTGACCCCTCCCAGAAGTGGATCCAGATGGAGATGTCATGTCCTGCAAAGAAGGGATTGACACTACCCATTGGCTATGCCACATTCAGAAGTGAACTTGGTGGGATGAATTTTTCTGGCAACTTCTTTAAGTTTGAACCCTCTCTCCCCAGGTACCAAGGTGGTAGAAGTGGGAATTACTCTCGTGTTGAGAGGAAATATTTTTAAACTTCCATTATTGCTATATTTTCTCAGTAAATATTGCCTCATAAAAGCTAATTGATATTAACTGGTAAATTGATATCAGGTCACTAATCTGTAGATCAATAAATGACCCAGGGAAGATACAAACTAAAACTGGTATTGATAATTTTGCAAAGATGTTAACTGGTAATTGTTATGGCAGTTTGAGCCAATGGAGTCAAAATGGAGGCTTGAGCTAATCACATTAGAAGAATGACCCCTTGAAATTATCCCTAAAAGCCTGAGGAGAAGATGGGAGCCACACTCCTCTGAGTAACCAACTTGTCAAGGTGAGTTAAGAGTTATGAAAGTAGTTATAAAAGAGTTATAAAAGTTATAAAGACCCCCAAACATTATATGGCTCTCTCTCTCTCTGTCTCTCTCTCTCCTTCTCTCCCTCTCTCCCTCCCTCTCTCTCTCTCTCTCTCTCTCTCTCTCTCTCTCTCTCTCTGTCTCTCTCTCTCTCTCCCTCTCTCTCTCTCATATTTATACACATTTATTTGTGTAATTAGTTCAAGCATTTGTGTATATATTACTTCCTCCAGTAGAGAGTCAACTATTTAAATACAGGAACTGATTCTTTATTATCTTTTTGTTTGCAGAGACTAATATGGTGCCTATCTCTGAATATGTTTTATTAAACAATATGCAGCCCATAAAGACTGGTGAACTTTCTACCAGCTTCCATTCACAATGGTCATTTGGATCCCCAGAGTGTGTCTAGCTAATCTCCCTCTCAGGCTTCTAGGAGTATCTCCTGAGTATTTGAGGTACAGCCAGCCATGTTCTGGGAATCTATCTTGCTAGTAGAAGTATGAGTGGGACAAGGACCCCTAAAGTTTATATGACTACACATGAGGTTTCACCTGGAATAAACACTGGGTTCTTAACATTTGTAGGGACCCACTAGAGAGATACTCTACCCAAGATGTCTATTACTGAGTTTCCCTATTTTGGGAATCCAATAGAGAAAAATGGCAATGTTTCTCTGTCTTATTTTAAGCTATAATTTAACAGTCATTTATTCCAACACACTCCCATTACAAGCCATTTCAGTCCCTTTTGATGTGACTTTTGCATACTTGAATGTTTAAATACTGATACCTGCTGTACTACTGAATCTTTTACAAGTATTGATATTGAGGCTAATGAGAGAAGTATGGATTTTGCATGCCTAAAATGCTAGCTCCTAGGTGACAAATGGTCATGTTTTTTCTCCTGCTTTGAAATCAGGCATCTTAACCTGTGTCAAGTCTGGACCCCTTGGGCAGTCTGGTGAAGCCTATGGACCCCTTCTCAGAATCATGTTTTTAAATGGATCAAATAAAATGAATAGGATTACAAAACAAACTGACTATATTGAAATATAGTGATTAGAATATTAAAACAAGTTCATGAATTCCATATGAAAAGCCCCTGTTTTCAATATAACTATAGTGTTTTTACGTGTTGTATGAATACTTAATTCATATTTCAATGTCAATATAAAGGTTTGTCTCCACTCCACAGTAATAGGACAAGAAACAGTCACAGAAAACCTATTCATGATCTAAATTAGGAGTAACATACTCCATTACAAATCATCTCCTTTCAGGAGAAGGGTCACAATATCCCCATGTGGGTCACCTGCACATTCTTTCAGGACTGGCTCCCTTTTGACCGAGGACCCATTTCACTCATCATATGCCAGACACTGTGCTAAGGACTAGGAATCCAAATATAAGCAAGCAAGGAAATCTTGTCCTTCAAGGACAACAAAGACAACACATGTCTACAAGCATTTATTAAGCATGGACTATATACCAGGCACTATGATAAGGACTGGGATACAAAGAAAGGTAAAAAAAATCCCCATTCTCAAGGATTTCACAGTCTTATGAGGGAGACAACATGTAAACAATCATGTACAAACAAAGATAAACAAAGAGAAAATCAACAGAAGGAAAGAACAAACATTAAGAGGAACCAAGAAAGGCCTCTTGTAGAATGGAATTTTATCTGGAACCTGAAGGAAGCCAGTGAAGGGAAGCTGGAAAGAATGGAGGAGAGAGGAAGAGGACACAAATGAAATGAAGCATGGTGGGTCCTCAAGGCAGAAATTTCTCTTGGATGGGGTGAAGAGGAGGAAGAGAAGATACCTGGAAAATAAAGTTATGATTGAATTGAAGCATGACTGGATCCCTTCCTGAAACAGCTGTCCAGGCAAGCAGTCATCTGTCAGATTGCCTCTCTGAGGAGCATGCCCAAGATTCAAATCCATAACCTATGATTACAAGTCCACTACATTTTTCTCTAGGATACTTAAACTTGGAGGTCAGAAGGGGAAATTTATAGTTGTGACTTTTCTCTTCTGTATACATTGTGGATTTTTAGCTAGAAAGGATCTCAATTAATATCAAATCCAACTTGGTTTTAC
This sequence comes from Trichosurus vulpecula, assembly GCF_011100635.1. Classification (NCBI taxonomy): domain Eukaryota; kingdom Metazoa; phylum Chordata; class Mammalia; order Diprotodontia; family Phalangeridae; genus Trichosurus; species Trichosurus vulpecula. The sequence goes on from NC_050574.1 coordinate 27,405,407, forward strand.
AGATGAAGAACCTGAAGATCCAAAGGGTAAAAGGATTTGCCCAAGGTCAAGGAGGTAAGAAGTAATATCTTGGATTTGAACCTAGATCCTATGGTGCCAAATCTAGTGTTCTTTCCATTATACCACCCTGCCTGAGAACCAAAGGTCATATTTCTCTGAAAAAAAAATCTTCCTGGATTAGACAGAGAGCCTAAACAAAAATCTAGCTCAATGGCAACATAACCAGCAGTCTCTTAATTGGATAACTTCGGATTTTCAACTTAACTGAAAGGGGGAGAAAAGTGAAGTTCAAAGGCATGACCAAGTTTTTATTTGATTCCAGTCCTAACTCATAGATATTGTAAATAAATATGGCACTCATGGGATGGCATTGAACCAAATGAAAAACATTTTTCCACAGCCTTCACTATGTTTATTTTTATCTCTTGAACAATGAAATATTCTGTGATCACTTCAAAAGGGTGTCACCAAGGGCCAGGCATCCATATATAAATACCACACACACACACACACACACACACACACACACACACACGCATGCACGCACGCACACACTGAGTCAGCCTAGTTTTTCAAAATTTCTTGGTGCTTCACATATAACTAAATTCCTTTTGGCCCAACTGCCTGAAACACTGCCTTTGGATATAGGAGGACAGATGAAAAAAATTGGGTTAGGAGTGGAAGATGTGGAAGAGACCACAAGCCCTCACAGAAACCAAGAGATGAGGACATTACATTAGTGTTTTTATTTAGTAAAATCTCACTCAATCACAGAATATCAGAACTGGAAGAGACCGTACAGGTCACTGAGTCTAACCAAGACGTTAAAAAATCTCCTTTTCATCACCCCTGAGAAGAAGTCATCAAATCTCTGTTTAAAGACCTACAGGGAAGAGGTGGACCCATCACCTCCTTGGGAGTTCCTTTGGAAGGTATAGTGTTCTAGGCTGGAAGCTAACAGCTACTTCTAGCCCTTCCCTCCACCTTGACTTCAGTTTCTCTGTAATAAAAAGTTGGGGTTGAACTAAATGCTCTCTAAATTCTCTTCCATCTCTGGCATTCTGTGTTCTACTACGCTTCTGAGGCATAGTTCCAAATTGCTTTCCAGAATGGCTATAGATTAACTCACAGACCTCCCCTCCACAATAATTTACTAGTGTGCCAGTTTCACCATAGCCCCTCCAATAATTGTCACTTTCTTTCTGTCATTATTACCAATCTGATAAGATGCAGTGCCTTTTTCTCAGAGACAGAAAAACAAGAAGAAAGTGAGATCACAGATAATTATACCTAATGATAATCACTAGCATGTATATGGCCCTTTAGGTTTGCCAAAGAGTTTTAAAAATAATAACTCATTTTATTCTCATAACAACCCAATGAAGTGGATGCTATTATTAACCCCACTTTACAGATGACAAAATTGAAACAGACAGAGATTAAATGACTGGCCCAGTGTCTCACAGCCAGTGAATGTCCAAGGCAGGATTTGAACACATCTTCCTAACTCTATGTCCAATGCTGTATTATGACACCCAGTTGAAATGGTACTGAGTTGCCATACTAGACAGAGCTCAATGACTGGTCTACATTGTTTCATTTCAGTCCCCAGACATACTCATCTTATTCCAGGCCTTTGCTGGTAGAACATCACAAGTCAGCTAGTGGTTTAAAAAATTAATTTCATGTTTAATTTTAAAAGCCCCTTCTTTGAAGAATTTAGTGAAGACTCTATTTTTAATGTTTTTATTTGAGTTCTGACGTTAACAAACACCAACTAAAATGAGCACTTCCCTATACGCAGTAGAACAGAACAAGAATTGTACCTGAAACTATAGATTTCTGTTAGCTACAGCTTGCTTTTCTTTTTATGTATATAATGCATTCAACATGTGACTTTTAAAACTGTCCCACTTGTCTGTGATTCCTTCTGGCCTTCCTTCTGTTCTTTTCTGCACATTTTTAAATGCTTCAATGGTTCTCTTATCTTTCTTTGCTTTTTCGATTGTTTTTTGTTGTTTGACAAACTTAACCTCTATTCCCCACTCTTCCTCCTAAGGCCCTCACCACCCCATTGAAAAGAGAAAAATATAACCTCAGTAACAAAAATGTGCAATCAAACAAAACAAATTCCCACATTTGCCATGTCTGAAAATATCTCTCATTCCACAGCCTCTCTCTCAGAAAGTGAATAGCATTCATATCAGTCCTCTGGAATTGTGCTGGGTCATTGCACTAATCACCATTCTAAAGTCTTCCACAGTTGTTTGGCCTTTGTGATGCTGCTCTTATTGCATAATGTTTTTTCCAAGTTCTAATCACTTCACTTTGCATCAGTTTATACACGTCTTCTCAGGTTTCTCTGAAAGTATTCTTTTTGTCATTTCTTACAGTGCAATAATATTCCATTAAATTCATATATGGTCATTTGTTTAGCCATTCCCTGATTGATGGGCACACTCTTACTTTCCAGTTATTTGTTTTAACAAAGAAAGCTGCTATAAATATTTTTGTACTTGTGGGCCCTTTTCTTCTTTCTTTGAGTTTTTGTGGAGTATAGGCCTAGGAGGGGTATGCACAGTTTAGTGACTTTGGGGACATAGTCCCATATTTCTTTCCAGAATGGTTAGATCCATTCACAGCTTCCTGAACAGGACATTGGTGTGCCAGTTTTCCCATAGCCCCTCCAACAATTGTAATTTTCCCTCTTTATCATCAATCCCCACTTGACTAATGTGAGATGGAACTTCAGCAGTCACTAAACTGTGTATACCACTCCTAGGACTATAACCCCCAAAAGCTCAAGGAAAGAAGAAAATTGTCCATAAGTGCAAAAATATTTATAGCAGCAATTTTTGTTAAAACTAATAACTAGAAAGTAAGAGTGTACCCATCAGTCAGGGAATGGCTAAACAAATGACCATATATGAATTTAATGGAATATTATTGCACTGTAAGAAATGACAAAAGGAATACTTCCTGTATCATATTAAGAACCAAGTACCTAAAGTAAATACAAAGTCATTTCAGAGAAAGGAGGGGAATGCTAGTGATCTCACTTATGCCTCACCTGCCTTCTCCCTCTGAAAAAGACCTTTTCCTCCTTCCCTCCCCCAACCCTGCAGTCCCCTTCTCCTATTGGTGAGTTCTTCTCAGAACCTCTATTTGGAGGTAGGATCCAGACTAAGCATCTTTCACCTCTCTCCTGACTCTGCTTCTGCTTCTGGGGACTTTGAAAGCATCCCTCTCCCCATACTTCCCCCCTACGACAATCCTTTTTAGGTCTTGTTTTCTCTAATTAGAATGTAAGCTCCTTGAGGGAGGGCTTGTCTTTCCTTTTGCTCATATTAATATTGTCAGCATTTAGCACAATACCTCGCACATAGTAAGTATTTAATAAAGGCTTGTTCACTTGGCTCCTTTGTGGACTACTAAATGCCAGGTACTGTGTTAAGCACTGGATAAACAAAGATAAAAACAAAACCAATCCCTGCCCTCCAAGAGCTTACAGTCTAAGCTAGAAATTTCAAGCAGTAGAGGTGAACATAGAGAGGATGCCATGAATTGGAGACAGCCTGTGAAAAAGCCAGTAGGAAATGAAATATGTACAGTAGTGATGTCAAACTCAAATAGAAATGAGGGGCCACTGGACCAAACATAAACATCCCTGTGGGATGCATACTGACTTAGAAAACCACGTGTTAACATTATCTATGCTCCATTGTATTTTTAAATTTTATTTTGTTAAATATTTCCTCATTACATTTTAATCTGGTTCTGGTGGTACTTGGGAGTGTTTTAGGCCACACTGGACAGTTGGCCAGGTGTTTGATATTTCCGGTTACTGCATTCCACAATCGATCAACCAACAATCAATAAGCATATATTCAAGGTCTAAATGCACAAGGTGGTGTGCTAAACACTGGGGATTACAAACAAAAGTCAAACAAAAGACAGTCCCTGCCCTTAAGGAGCTTATATTATCATGGGAAAGACAACATGTATGCAACTAGATACATACAGAATAGAAAAAATGAAAGGTAATCTCAGAGGGGGAGAAGCTAGCAGCTGGAGACAAGACAGGAAAGGCCTCCTGCAGAATATGAGCTTCAAGTGGGATCTTTAAATATGTCAGAGAAATTAAGAAGAAAAGGGGAGAAAACAGAAGGGAGAAGAAAACTAGGAGAGCATTCTAGGAATAGGGAACAGCTGGAAGAAAGGAGCCATGACTGTATCATGGAAGGCTCAACCTACACTCCCTTGGAAGGCCTGGAGTGAAAGAAATGAGCCAGTAGATTAAAGTGACGCTTCTCTTCTAACAGCCTCAAAAGACTGTATTTCATTCTACAAACTTAGCTCAATTCCAGGGATCTGAGTTTTCCTGTGATCTTGGGTCAAGGGGAAATATGAGGAAAGATGGGTGTAATGGGAATGCTGCTCCCATAAGGTCATTCCTTTACTCACAGTCAGTGAGGCCACACAATAAAGAATCAGGCCCTTGAGACCTCCTTCTTGCAAACATGTATAGCCCCTAAGAAGCAGACCTGGCCCTTGGCCTTATCCTTCATTCATCTCCATTCTAGGGACCCAAGATATAAAGTCTCTGATCTGGGCTGGGAGTATAAGCCATGGGGATGCAGGAGTCCAGGAATCCAGGACAGGTATTATAGCCGGTCCAACGGTGATGCCCTGAGGTGCAAGGGTCAGGGATTCCAGCCTATCAGAAACTGATAGGCCAGCTTTGGACATGAAATTGGTGAGATGCTATGTAAGAGTTGAGATAAACTGTAAGCTTCTTCCCAATCCCCTCACAAGAGGCCAAGGAGAAATAAAGGGATATTGGGCCTCCATGGTATTAGAGGAAGTGTTTGTACTTTGATCTGACTATATCTTTGAAGTAAATGTGCCTTTGTAAAAGCTGTCTGATGTTAAATGAACTGGGGTCTAATTCAATGGGCTTCTAAAATTAGAAGGAACACACCTGGTAAGGGCTCAAGCCGATAGCAGAGAAAACAGACTACCCAATCCTCTCAGGGCACCCAAGAACCCTGAGCAGGGGAAGATGTAACATTCTTGTCTCTGAAAGTGAGGCCAGAGTTAACCAGGTTGCATAGGTTACTTGTCCAGAGGTAAGCCGAGGAAGATGAATCAGCTCATGCCTTGATCCTATATAGAAAAAAAAATACCAAGAAAGCCTTTTCTTTCTACCGTAGCTTCACACTGCCCACTTCAGACCAAGCTGCTGTTCAAACCCCACAGCCCACAGCAGAGTATCTCTTCCCTGCTGATGAATAATGCATCTGCGTGGCTTTCTTCCAGACAGGTTCTTTCACAAAGCCACAGGGACACCACTGAGGTTTGCCTAAGCTAAAAATAGGCCAAAACACTAGAAAGGGAGAGGACTGCCCTTGGGACCAAATAGCCTCCCCAGTTTGACACTTGGCAGAGACGTGGGCTGTGGCTCCAACCAAACCCTCCATCTGACTGCGGGAGATCTGTAGGCCAAGAAAAAAGTTTATCTGTTGTGATCCATGATTATACTCTCTTCCCACTGGGCTGGAATGAAGTCAGAACACTTATTAAGCCGTGGGAGAGGCCACACAGAGGAATGGGAAAAGCGCCGACCCTGATGAGGAAGGTTCTAGGTGACCCTGGACAAGTCATTTAATCCCCCTTCCCCATCAGTTTCCTCATCTATAAATTGAGTCAGTATCTGAGATGTCTTTCATTTAGGTCTATACCTAAGATCATGTAATAATAATAAATGATAATAATAGCAGCTAGCATTTTCTATGGGACAGCTGGTGGCACAGTAGATAGTATACCAGGTCTGGAGTCAGGAAGACCTGAGTTCAAATCTGGCCTTAGACTTCCTAGCTATGTGGCCCTGGGCAAGTAACTTCACCCTGGTTGCCTCAATTTCCTCATCTGTAAAACGAGCGGGAGAAGGAAATGGCAAACCACTCCAGTATCTCTGTCAAGAAAACACCAAATGGGGTCACGGAGAGTCAGACACGACTGAACAAAATTTCCCTAGGGATAGCCCTGGGTGGTGGGTGCTATATGGGTGCTATTAGCCCTCAGAGAGGGGAATGTATATTGTCTAATATTGAGCAGGTAGGATCTTGAGAAAGGTTGGATCTGAACCTACGTACACCAGACTCTAGAACCAACACATCATTCCCTGCCTCCGTCTGAGAAAAATCTTGCCCATTCAACATGGCTCCCCTCAAGCCCCACTTCTCCTGCCATGAATCCTTCCCTGATAATTTCAACTTCCTCCTGAATTCCCACAGCAATTACCGACATATCACCTATGTCTAACATAGGAACGCAAAAAGCATGGACAAGGAACACCTACCCAGCCCATGTTCAGTTAACAGGTAGAATCTCTCATGTGACTTTTCACTCCAGTGGCTTGATGGATATACGTCTTGTCCTCTTCAGCAAGACCCAGGAACTCCAGGAGGTCAAGTATTGGGTCTCGTTCATGGATTCAGAAGATCATGGATGTCGGATCTAGCTCTCCAACCTAGAGCCGGAAGACATCTCAGAGGCCATCTAATCCAGTCTCCTCACTTCATGGAAAATAAAAACTGAGGCCCAGAGAGGCTAAACAACTCTCAAATTCCTCCAAATAAGCATAAGAGGGAAGACTTGAACCCAGGCTCTGTGACTTCAGCCAGGGATGGGTCGGAGCCATCTTGAACCAGATCAGCAGAGCCAATTGTTAAATTTCCAGTGTGAGCATTTATACCACGGAAATTGACAAGATACAAATCAGGACTGAATTGATTGTTTGGTCCATGGTTTAGATGAAAGAAAGCGACGGAGAAAATGTTAGTAGTGAAGGTTAAACTTAAAAATGCATCCTGGGTACTTTTTTATGGTAGCCAGTTATTAAATATTTGCTCGAATACCCCTACTCCAAACCCAAGGCTCTTTCTACTGGACTCCATTGTCTCCTAAGCTTTCTTTCTGGACCTACATTCAGGACTTTACCAAGAGGCAGTGCACAACTGCAGCCAGCATGACAGATTTGGGGACCATAAGATCTGGAGTTCAGTCATTTACTACTAATCAATCGATGAGCATTTATTAAACACCTACAATGTGCCAAGCACCACGCTAACGGCTAGCATTTATATAATAGCAAGCATATATGTGTGTGTATATATATATACATATATATATATATTGCTTTAAGATTTGCGAAGTACTTTCCGAATGTTATCTCATTTTATTTTTGCAGCAGTCATCAGAGGAAGGCGTTATTATGGTCCCCATTTTACAGATGAGGAAACTGAAGCAGACAGACATTGATTTGCCCAGAGTCACACAGATAATAAACACCTGACTTGACAAGTGCAGGATTTGAACTCAGGTCTTCCTGATTCTTGGTCCAGTGCTTTATCCACTGGGCCACTAGCTGATAGGCCTAATAATCAATATAACTTTAGAATATTTTAGGTTCAGAAATACTTTGCATATATTATCTCATTTGATTCTTCCCTGTACAGACATGTAATAAAAGTGCTACTATCTCCATTTTAAGGGCAGCTAGGTAGCACAGTAGATAGAGTGATGGGCCTGGAGTCACGAAGACTCTTCTTTATAAATTCAAATCTGGTCCCAGACACTTACCAGCTGTGTGACCCTGGGCAAGCCCCTTCACCCTGTTTGCCTCAGCTTCCTCATCTGTAAAATGAGCTGGAGAAGGAAATGGCCAAACACTCCAGTATCTTTGCCAAGAAAGACCCAAGTGGGGTCAGAAAGAGACAGGTACAATTGAACAACAACTGCATCCCCATTTTACAGCTGAGTAAACTGAGGCACAGAGCTATGGCAATGACTCATCATGGCCATTTTTAACAGAATTCCTCTGGCTCTAGAATCCATGCTCTTTTCAATTCATCCGGGTGTGTCTTCTCAGTGCCATCCTGTGTCACATTCAAATTTTTCCATTTTACAGAATTTCCAAGATGGAAATGACCTTAGAAGTCATCTAGTTCAACTTATGTCTTAATCAGTCAATAAGCATTTATTAAGCACCTACTATGGGCCAAGAACTGTGCTAAGATTTCGGGAAACAGAGACAAAAATGAAACTGTCCCTGTCCTCCAAGAAGCTAACATTGCATGGGGGATAGAGGACATGCACATATTAGTCAATTAAAAAATAGATCAAGAAACTCATGAAAGCTTGTGATACTGATGCTGCCTCTCATACACACATACATGCATATATACGTACACACAGACATGCATGCACACATGCACATATGTGTGTATATGCACTGCGCATACATGTCCATGTATGCCCTATGATACGCTATGCCTTGTGCTGTGTGCATATATTCAGACATACATGTGCACACATGTGCACGTGTGCTACATTGTGTATTATGTGCATGCTCACCTACATGAGCATGCATGTGTATGCATTGTGTATATGTTTGTACATGCAAGGCATATGTGTATCTGGACATGGAAACACATATACACATGCACGCACACGCACATACCGTGTATGTGTGCATATGTGTCTGTGTATATGCACACATGTATATGTGTGTATGTGTCTATGGTACGCTATGCCTTACACTGTGTGCATGTGCACACATATGCACATGTGCTGCATTGTGTGTGGGTGCATTATGTACATGCTCACCTGCATGAGCATGCACGTGTGTGCATTGTGTATACATATGTACATGCACAGGCATATGTGTATCTGGACATGGAAACATGCACACACATACACATGCGTACATACAACACAAGGACTGAGCCCCTCAATTATGAAATCTCCATGTTTATTGCTCTTAATTGGGGGAAAGGGCAACGGCAGCCCATTGAAGGGGGATGGCGGGACCTCCTCCATCAGCGGCTCGCCTCTGGAAAGCACATCCATCCATCCATTCCCCAGGTGAAGGAGATGTCTGTCCTCTTTATGAGAAAGGAATCATCGAGTAAGAAAGGCGGTAAATGGGAAACAAAATCACCTGCCAAACAAAATATAGACAAGCTCACCTGGAAAACAAGCTCTCCCTAAGAAGAAGAGACAAAAAGATAAACTTTCCACCCCAGTGAGTTCCCAGCCCCAAGGGGAATAGTAAGACTATTCTAATAACACCCTGACTCCTGGTCTCTGCTCTGGTGGGACCAGGGAAGGATTACGCAAAAATCCCATCGAAAAGGGTCATGCATTCATGCATAGAACTGCCAGTCACTGCCTGCCTTCCAGATGGCCAGGCAGTGCTAGGCTTAAAGGGGAGAGAAAGGAACATAGGATAGGGTCCCCACACTCAAGGAATCATAGAATATCACAGCTAGAAGGAAACTTCAAGGTCTTTAGAAAGAGGGCAGTTAGAGACAGCTAGGTGGGACAGTGGAGAGACCACCAGCCCTGGAGTCAGGAGGACCTGAGTTCAAAACCAGCTTCAGACATTTACTAGCTGTGTGACCCTGGGCAAGTCACTTAACCCTTACTGCCTTCAAATAAAAAGAAAGGCAGTTAAGCTTAGTAGACAGAGAATTGCATTAGAAGCAGGAAGCCCTGGGTTCAAGCCCTGCCCCTCCTACATACTGGCTGTGTGATTTTGAGTGTGTCGTTGAATTTCTCCATGCCACTCCCTTAGGCTGTTCTCTTGGACTAGTTTCCTCACTGGGAGCTCCCTGCAATAATAAAACAAAATTTTAAATCATGATATTTAGAGCTGAGGGAGACTTGGAGGGATGGTGTAGGGATACATAGGGATAATCCAGGGCAAGGGTTATTAACCTGGAATCCATACACTATTTCAGGGATTTCTTGAACTTGGATGGGGAAAATTCCATCTTTATATTCACTAACCTCTCATTGAAATTTGGCATTTTCTTCCAGTCTGAATGTAGGCAACAAAGTATGATTCTCATAAGGAGTTCGTGGGTTTAGCACCAGCCTGCTAAAGGGGTCCATGATTTTTTTAAAATGGTTAATAACCCCTGGTCTAGTCAAACATCCTTCTTTTTACATAAAGAGAAACTGAGGCTCACAGACAAAAGGGATGTTACTTGCATGGATGAGCCATGGGTTCTGAGTTTGGGAGTTCTATTATGTATTGCTAAGAATCTTTAATATACTGGCAAAGCATGTCAAAAGCCTGACTTTTCTATGCTAGAAAAACCTGAATACTCTATTGTGTTTCTGTTTCTTAATATAGATCTATGGATATGCTTTCAATGCTACCAAAAAAATATATCTTTCAAGTAGGTTTTTGAAAAAATTTTAGAGTTAAAAATGTTAGAGTCTATCCTAAAGGTAGTGAAAGCAGGATAATTTAGCTTGACCTGTCACCATGTAGCAAGAAATCTGCTGTGCGTGGGCATTCCAGAATTTGAGCACCATAGATCTGAACAGTTTTGCTGTTTGTACAGAGAGCTATGGGGCAGGAAGGAGCCCACATTTTCCTTTGTGTTTCTGATTCTCTTACCAGTTGTTTTCCCCTTACAAGCAAGCTGAAACTGACCATGGAGCTGCCATACTCAGAAAAGGAGCAATCTGCAGCTGGGCACAGCTGGACCCTGGATCATAGGGTCCTAGAATTAGAAATGAAAGAGAGTGAGGGCAAGACTTACTTGACCTACCATATGTAGCCAGCAATGACCCAACCACATTTTTTTCCATCCATTTTTTTCCATCTTAGGAGGCATAATGAGGCAGCTATATGTGCAGTAGATAAGATTGCTGGTCCTGGAGTCGGGAAGACCTGAGTTCAAATCCAGTCTCAAGATCTGAGTTCAAATCCAGTCTCAAGATCTGAGTTCAAATACAGTCTCAACAGTCTCAGACATTAGATATGTGACCTTGGGTTAGTCACTTAACCTCTATTTGCCTCAGTTTCCTCAATTGCAAAAGGAGATAATAATACCTATCTCCTAGGATTGTTGTAAAGATTAAATGAGATACTAATTATAAAGTGCTTAGTATAGTGCCTAGCACATAGTAGGCTATATATAAATGTTAAGCATTATTATTGTTTTTAATCTTCTCTGCTGCCCTCTATGTACTCCCTCCTCCTGTCTTTCCATTTCTTACTTTGAGCACAGCAATCAAATCAATACCTCTATTGCATCTGGAAAGAGTATGTCAATCGACCTCACTATGAATTCTCTCCCCATCCCTGTGACTCTTCAGATCTGAACTCCTTTCCCCGCATACTATTCCTTTCTATTAACCCCACTCCCCTATAGGTGTTGTCTCGTACAATTAAGGCTTTCCCCAAGATTCCCCGACTTCTCCTGTACATATCTTGTTTGTGCATGGTTATATCTCCCACATTAAACAGTAAGTAAAGCAGGAGCCATGGTTTGGTATTTTTTTTGTTTTTTCCTTTCTTTATGTCCCCAGTTTCCCTGAAATACAGTAGGTGTTTAATAAATGATTCTTGATTTGATTTTCAAGATGCTTGAAGGCAAAGACTGTCTCATTTTTGTATTTGTAACCCCAAAACTAAGCACAGTGCCTGATACACAGTGACACTTAATAAATTATTTCATTTCAGGGAGTTTAGAGATCTGTTAATGTGACTGCCTCATTTTACAGATATGGAAACCGAAGATATTGAGGGGAAAGGATTTGTCCAACCTCACACATGAAGTGAGTACTAAAACCTGAATGCACATTATCTGACTCCAAATTCTAGGCTCCCTCCACTCTGCTACCCTGACTTGGGCTGCCACCATCATAGCATAAGCAGCCATATTCCCCCTTGGATCTGTGGCACTTTTCCCCATGGGCGGTCAAACCCAAGGGATAGTTTCTGCCATCCCCATATGGATATTGACAAATGAGACATTTTCCCCCCTAATGGTTTCAGTCCTCCAGCCATCCTGACATATCTCCATTCTCATTCTGTCTGCTCCCCTGGGGCCTGAGTCACTGAGGGATTCTCTGTCTGGCTTCCACATCTGTCTGCAACAGCAATAGCAGTGGGGTCTGACTGGTGAGTGATGGAGCCTTCTGACCCAGGCTGCCAGATAGATCTAAATCCATGACAGCCCTATGGTAAAGGAAGAGAAGGCTAGGAGGAGGTAGACCATGGGTGTTCATTAAGCAGAAAACCCTTCATTGATTGGCTGCAACAACTGCCTCCACAGCCCCACACCCCAGCTCCATGGCTCTCTGTTCAATGGAAGCCCCCCATGTCTTTTATACTGGATTTTCAGAAAACATCACATATTAACCTTTTCCTTGTTCCCTTAATGCTACTCCCTTCCCTCTCAGATTACCTTCCACTTACCCTGTTTATATCATGCATGTATATAGTTTCTACACATTGTTTACCCCATTAGAATGTGATCTTTTGGGGGCAGGGGCTCTTTTTACCTTTCTTTGTATTCTTAACACTCAACACAGTGCCTGGCACATTAAACATAATGCTTAATAAATGCTTGTTGACTTAGACCCATTCACATTTCACAGCCCATAAAGAGGAAAGAACCTTTGTCAAATTCCTTTATTACAGTCCTATTTGTAATTTTATTGGCAATTATTCGATCAATAAGCATTTATTAAGCTTTTGCTAAGGGACAGCAATATTGAGCACATAGATATATATAGAAACAAAGGTAAAATAGACATAAACCGATCATAGATTTACACCTGGAAGGGATCTTAGAAGTTACAGAATCATCTTATTTTACAGATGAGAAATTTGAGGCAGATAGAAGCTATCACTTGCCCAGAGTCACACAGTGTCTGAGTGTCTGAGGTGGGAACCAAACCTAGGAGTCTTCCTTACTCCAAGTCCAGTGCTCAGTCTGGAGCATACATTCCAACAAGAGATACAACACATATCTGCATAAACATATCTAGGTCATATATACAGTGAACACAAGATAATTTGGGGAGAGAGAAACCAAAAAAAATGCCTTCTACAAGAGTGAGATTAGAGCTGAATTTTGAATTCAGTGAATTCAGCAGGAAGGGGCTTTCAAATATACGGGAAAAGAGTTCTAGAAGGGAGAGATGATGGAGGAGTACATTCCAGATATGTGGAACGGCTATTGTAAAGAGATAGCGTGACATACCTGGGAAACATGGAAAAGTCCATTTTGGCTAGATGCCCAGAGTTTGGAAAAAGGCATCATGTCCAATAAGTCAGGAAATTAGGTTGGGGCAAGATCACAAAAGGTTTTAAAAGCTAAACAGAGAAGTTAATATTTTATCCTGGGGGCAATAGGGAGCCACTGGAGTTGATGGAGAAGGGGAGTGACCTGATCAGATTTACATGTAAGGAAAATCTCTTTGTGCATGATGAACATGATGGGAAGAGACTTGAGGTAAAAAGGTCAATGAGGAGGTTATTGCGATAATTTAGACCAGAAGTGAAGAGGGCTTGAACTAAGGTGATAACTAGGTGAGAAGGGGTCAGGTGTGAAAGATGTTGTAAAAGTCAAAATGGCAAGATTTGGTGACTGATCAGTGAGTGAGAAGTTGAATATAAAACCAAAGTTACAAACCTGAGATGCTGGCAGAGTGTGAGGACCTTCAAAAGAAAAAGGAAATTTAGAGGAAGGGTAGGTTTTGGCAGAAACGATAATAAGCTCAGCTTCAGGATACATTGAGTTTGAGACATTTCTGATAAATCCAATTTGTCTAATAGACATTTGGTGATACAGAGACGAGCTAGATATTTTGATGTGAGTCATCTAGATACAGATGATAATTTTCTCCATGGGAGCTGAGGAGATTAGTTACCAGGAGAGAGACTTTGGAAGGGGAGGGGCAGGGGATCTAGAACAGAAGCCTGGGGGACACCCACAGTCAGAGGGTTCTAGTTAAAGCTTTAGTCCTTGATTATACTCAACACTTTTTCTATGCCCATCCAAAACAAATTTTTTAAAAACCATTCAACATGGGAGGTTTTGAGCTGCACTGTGACAAATATTTCAATGTCTTAGAAACAGTTTTGGAATCAAGTGGACTAAACATAACTGAACGGTTAAGGTTTTCAATCAGATACTTGGGTGCTCTGCAGACATGATTAAAGCAGGCAACCTTGTTTTTGTATCCCAATGCCTTGCCCAGTGCCTGTCACATAATAAGCACTTAATAAATGTTGTTTATCTATTGACAGGGTTAGGGGTTAGATACCACTTGTCAGGAAGGAATTAAACCCAGGACTTCCTGACTCCAAGTCCAATGCTCTATCAACTCTGCCACCTAGCAAAAAGGAAAGCAATATTACATAAGTCTGTAATGATGACTTAGAAACAGATTGTGGCTCTCTATGCCAAAGTGAAGAGTTTAAATTGCATCATAGAGGCAATAGAGAACTATTTAAAATTTTTGAGCAAAGGGGTGACATAGTTCTGTGCTTTGAAGTTATTTTGACAATACATAGAGGACAGATTGAAGAGGAAAGAAGCTGGAAATAGAAGCTAATTAGGAGGCTAGTAAAACATTGCAGGTGGTAGGTGATGAGGGTCTAAACTAAGATTGTGAACTGAATTGAATTGAATGGATATCAAGGGGCAGAACTGGGAAATGTTACAAAGGTAGAATCAACACAAACTGGCCACTGATTGGACATAGGAAGTAAGGATAAGCCAAGAGCTGAGGATGACTCATCTCAACGGCTGAGGTTTCAAACCTGGATAGCTGAAAAAGTGGTATGCCCTCAATAGAAATAGGGAAGTTTGAAGGCAGAGCAAATTTGAGAAAGGGAGATGATGGATATTGTTCGGCATGTTGAGTTCCAAATACCCATGACTCTTTCAAGTGGAGATATCCAGCAAATAAGATGGAAGAGTAAAAAGAGCACCTGCATTAAAAACCAACTTCTGATGTTGACCTATATAACATGGAGTAAGTCCATTTCACCTTGCTACGCTTCAGTTTTCTCATATATAAAATGAGAAGGTGATATTAGTTGGCCTCTCAAGTCCTTCTAGCTATGAATTTCTGATCCTATGATGGACTAAAGCTCCAGAGAGAAATAAGAGCTGGATATATGGATAGGAGAACCATCTATATAGAGATAATTTAACTCCAAGAGAGCTGATGAGATGATGGGGAGAAAGGTTGTATGGGAAGAGAAGAAATCCCAGTACAGAACAACGGTTATGAAGTCAATGATCGTCGATGATGATCCAGCAAAAAAAAATGCCAAACAGTGGTCAGACAAATGGGAGGAAAATCAGAAGAGAGTAGTGCTAGCAAAACCAAGGAAACACAGACTATGTGGGAGGAGAGGGAGCGTTACAGTGTTGGAAGCTACAGAGAGGTGAAAGAATGTGGACAGATAAAATACCATTGGATATACATGTTAAAAATCATTTGTAACTGCAGATGCACAATTTCCATTGAGTGGTTGGCTCAGAAGCCATACCGTAAAGTGTTGAGAAAAGGAAAATGAGAAAATATAAAAAATTTAGATGTTTTCTAGGAACATTTTGTGAAAAGAAGAAGAGCTATAAGATGACCCATTGAGGGTACAAGATCAAGTAAAAAGGTCTTATGTTTTGTTTCGTTTAAGAACAAAGGAAACCTGGGTACATTTGTTAGTAGTGGAGAAGGGTCCATTGGATAAGAAAAAACTGAAAAAAGATAGAGGAGGAATGACCCAAGGGGCAGGTTCCAGATGAAGACGGATAGAATCAAGAGCACAGGGAGAGGTATTATTTTTGGAAAGGAAATAAGACACTTTTTCATTAGGACAGGAGCAAAGGATGATAAAATAATGGATGATGAAGAACTTTTGAAATGTGGAGTTGAGCAGAAGATGGGGCTCACAAAAGACAATCTCTTTTTTCTCAACAAAATAGGAGGCAAAGTCCTCTGCTGAGAGGGAGGATGTAGAATCTGCTCATTTAATGAATGAACAGACCTGAAGAGGGCCAGTGATTATATCATCTATAAATTTGTTTGAATCATAGGATTATACATCAAAAAGTGGACAAAACCTTGAAGGCCATGCAGTCCTAGTGTCTTATTTTATATGTGAGTTATCTGAGGTCCAAGAAGTTAAGTGATTTGCCTAAAATCACTCAGGTAGTAAGTTACAGAGGCTAGATTTGAACCCTGGTCCTCTCAGTCCAGAGCCAGAGATCTTTTGACTAGAATGCTTGCTCTTAGCCACTTTTCTTCTTTCTGTATTAATTCAATAAATTTCTTCGGCCAGAGAATGGGTGCTGTTTGGATATGTGACACCTGCTGAGTTTATGGTACTAGGGAACAAGTTGGAACAGTCATTTTCCCAGTTCTGTGCCCACTATCTCCTTTATTTATAGTCCCATTGTATGGCAGTAGAAGAGGCAGCGGTATGGCATGGTGGAACAAGCACTGGTTTTGAAGTAAAAGGACTTGGGTTCAAATCCCAGTTATATTGCCCACTACCTATGTGATCCTGAGTAAGTCAATTCACCTCCCTGTGTGGCAATTTCCCCATCATTTATAGATGGGAGTTGGACTACGTGGTTTCTCATGTCCCTCCTTTTAAATCTATGACCTTTTGGGTGCAGGAGAGGAGAGAGGAGAGAGGACACTTTAGGGGCAGGGACCCCTCAGTTCCCAATCGTTCCTTTGTAACTGGTTATCAGTTACTTGGTAGAATTAGAGAATGTGTTTCCTAAAGAACAGTTGGGATCACACCATCTATTCCATCAAGCATCCCCACAATAGTCTGTTTGCAGCTGTCAGCAACGTTGACGAACAAACAAGCAGTTGTTCATTGGTTCGGTTCGATTGGAGGTAAGAAGGAGGGAGCTAGATTGAGATGGCCATTCTTCTTACAATTCAGAGAGGCCAGATTTCAGCTTGATATTAGGAAAAAACTTCCTGAAGATTCAAGCTATTCAAAAGTAGAATGGATGATCACTAGAGAAAATGCATTCCTGAGCAAGAAAGATCTTTAAGCAGATACATTACAAAAATTAAATAATCCTGACCCTCAAGGAATTTACACTCTACTTGGAGATATAACATGTACGAAGACAAATAAATACAAAATACAACCTAACAAAAATAATTGCAAGTGGGAGAGAGCACTGACAAATGGAGGCCAGATGGATGACAGGAAAGGTCTCATTTCAAGGTGGTACTTGAGGTGCCACTCTTAGATGAAAGATAGAGATTCTAAACGTTGGGGGTGATGAGGCAGTGGGAGGTAAGCAGTATAAAGGCAGAGAGGAGGGAAAATAGTTTGTGGAGATGTGGGAAACCACATTGGGGGAAGAAAGCAGAAACTTTCCCCTACCAAAGGAATTTTGAAGACAAGTGGATAAGCTATAGCAAGCTGGCACTAATAGATGCCTCATCTTTCCCTGTTTCCAGACAGTACAAAATGTTCTCCTTTCCTGCTTTATGCTATTCTTTGTACAAGGCTGAGGAGGCTGGGTGGTTTTTTTTTCGCTTTCCAGAAAGCCTGCAGCAAGATTTTTCAACACTTTTAATGAGATTGAACAAACAGGGAGAAAAGAAAACGAAATTGTAGCAAGGCTTGGGCTCCCACTGCAGCCTGGTAATTATGTTTTTACTGTTCGGGAAAGGAAAACAAGTGGTGGGATAGGAGCCATCCCCAGGTATGCACCGAAGGAGGACAGCATCTTTGGCAGCTTTTCTAACAATCGGCTTCTTTGTTTAATGAGCTTATGGAATAATCAGTGCAAAGGCAGTGATTTGACTAGGGATGAAACTATTATTAGACTGTTAATATGCTCAAATTCCTCTGGATGGAGAGAGATTTCTTTTTTCCTCTGAGGAAATATGAACAAATTTGAGCTGTGTTGAAGCTTGTTGGCCCATTCCCTCCCCGCTTCTTCCCCTTAAAAATATCCATTGAATTCTGTCTGATCATTGCTTATTAAGTACCTACCTTGTGCCAGGCACTTTGCTTAGTACTGGGATACAAAGACAAAGAGGAAACAGATTCTGCCCCCAAGGAGCTTACATTTTTATACCCACTACATTCTACATTCTATTTCTTTCCACTTAACCAAGAGTAATTAAGTGCTTGCTAGGTGGGGACAGGTAAGTAGCACAGTGGATAGAGTGCTGAGCCTAGAGTCATGAAGACTCTTCCTGAGTTCAAATCTGACCTCAGACATTTATTTTCTGTTTGACCCTGGGCACTTAGCCCTGTTTGCCTCAGTTTCCTCATCGGTAACGTCAGTAGAAAAAGGAAATGGCAAACCACTCTGGTATCTTTGCCAAGAAAACCCCAAAATGGGGTCATGAAGAGTTTCACATGATTGAAATGACTGAACAACAAATGTGTTAGGCATCACACTGGGTACAGAAGAATGGAAGATTGAAAAGGTAGCAGTCCCTGCCCTCAAGGAGCCTGCATTCAACTACCCATTCCATTCAATCCAGAAGTATTCATTAAGTGCCTGCTATGTAACAAACACTGTACTTGGTGCTGGGGGACACAGGGACAAATATTAAAACAAACCCTGTCCTCAAGGAGTTCATATCCCACTACTCAACACTGAGTACCTGTCATGGCCTCAGATATTGGGGAAGGGCACAAGTTCTCCAAACCCCAAAGCAAGCTTACCCCATAATCCATAGGATGACATGGCATCACCATCATCATCAGATCTCATGTTTATGCAATGCTGAAAAGTTTACAAATAGTTTTCCTTGCAATTACCTTGAGATGTAGGTAATGATGGTCATAGGTGGGAAGCTAAAAAGGTCTTGGCATGCTAGAGCTTGGTATGAATCTAACAAGATGATAGTTAATAGAGGGAAATGTCAAAGCTTAAACTTGGATTCAAAAATCAACATAACAAGTAAGATCCATGGCTGGTGTGAATAGACAATAGTTCACACGAAAAAGATTCAAAGTTTTCAGCAGACCAAGCTCTATGTGAGTCAGCAGTGGGAAATGGCAGTTGAAAAAGCCAGTGTGATCTTGGGCTACCTTAAGATAGCCAGAGCCTCCAGAAATAAGGTGATATCTCTGTGGCCTTCTGCCTTAGCCAAACCGTATCTGGAACATTAAATTCAATTCTGTGAACCACATTTTTGTGGGAAGGTTTATAAGCTGAAGAATAGCCATTGAAGGGCAATCAGGATGGTGACAAACATGGATCCCATATCATATGAGAATCAATTAAAGGAACTAGATGATTAGCTTAGAAAAAGAATATGTTGGAACATGATATCTGTCTTAAAATATTTGAAATGCTATCATGAATATGGTATAACCATCCAAAATCATGGTCCAGTCATGGATTTCATTCAACCAAGCCTCAGTGATACTTGGTCAGCTAGGTGGTGCATTTGGACTTAAAGTCAGAAAGACCTGAGTTCAAACACTATACCTATGTGGGAAAGTAATTTAAGCTGGATGATGCCTCAGTTTCCTCAAATGCAAAATGGTAATGCTAATAGCACGTACCTCCCAAAGTTGTTGTAAAGACAAAATGAGATATTTATAAACTGCTTGGCAAATCTTAAAGTTCTGTATAAATGTTAACTATTATTAACTATTATCATTATGCCTATAAAGTCTAATTTTATCCCCACATTAAGTCTCTAGTGCCCCCTTGTTTATTGATTTAAATTTTTGGCCATTTCCATATAGATTTTTAAAACCATAAACTACTGGCTCTTTTCTTAGTTTTGGTCTCCTGTGGATTTCTGAGCATCTCCACTGTTCTTCTTCTTCCTTCTTTGTGACTACTTTCTGTAGTATCTAACTTGGGAGACACAAAGGAAGACTTCCTCCTTTTTAGTTTAAAGCCTTTTGGATCAGATTTCAAGACACCTAGCAAACATATTCCTAACAGCCTTTCTTAAGTGTACTCCATCTCTGGCCAGAATCCATCAACTCGGCATTGTAAGCCATAGATGAGAAACCAAATCTTTTTTTCAGGCATTGCCATCTTATCTTTCCCAAATTAATTTTTTTTCTCATCTTTCTTCTTTTCCGTCAATAGAAAGCAAGAGGAAACACAACCTGTGCCTCTATGGGCTTCAGTTTCTAGCACAAGACTTCCAAGTTGTTAGCAGTGCTTTCTAGGGTCTTCCTGGAAATGTTATCTGTGCCCATGTGAATCACCAGAAATAGGTAGCAATCATCTATTTTGACATGTTTTGGAAAGCTCCCAGATATCTGCTTTGGGAGATGTGTCTTGAATATACAACTCAGGAAGAAAATAAACCTCTCTTACTGTTATCAGGTCAATAAATAACTCCCTCAATAACCCAGAGCAAGGAATCACCAACTACCACTACTCTTCTTTTCTTCCTCCAACCCTTATTGGATGATCTCCCACCTGGTAGTGTCTGGGGCTCTGCTATATTATTTTCAGGAACACAAGCAGTTTCTCCCTAGGATATCCAGCTCTCTCCTTTTCAGGTAAAGCTTCAAATCCATTTATAACCCTAAATTGTGCAGCTATTGTTTTTTCCTTCCCTTTCTCCTCTGTGTCTCATTCCACCATCTGGATGAGGGTCAAATCTGTTCTCCTCTACCTCATATCTCTTCTTTTCCCGATTTAAACGTTGCTTCTGTTTCTATTAGGAGCCCTTTATTCTCCCTTACAAGCTGAGGTGTGGAGAGAAGCATTCTTCAAGGCCCTTCATCTTCTCCTCCAGGGGAGAGCAACTTACACTTGACACACAGATAACAGTCTTAATACTGTAGCAGAAATAAGAATATTACACACTTGACACAAGGCATCACACAAGTTCCCCTTGTTCTGCCATAAGGGTTGAAATTTTCAGGCTTATTTCTCCGAACTACTTGGGGAAATATATACTTCAACCAAGAACACCTGGTTAAAACTTGTAAAGCTAATTATCTCTACTAATTTAACAATCCCACACAAATCTCTTTCCTTTCAATAACTCCACAAACACGCCTACCTCCCTTTTAGCTTAGAACCAGCTTCCAAGTCCATTTCACCTATTTGCCCCACCTATCAATCAACTCTAATTCAGTAACACTCATGCTTTTTGGTCTTAGGATACCTTTACATTCTTTTTAAAATGCATTGTTTCTTCATTTTAAGCATTCTTTTCTTTTTAAATTTTGAATTCCAAACTGTCTTCCTCCCTCCCTCTTATGCCTCCCTTGTTCACTGAGAAGGTGAGCAATATATCACTTATACATGTGAAATCATGCAAAACATAAAATTAAAGTGAGAAAATTTGCACTTCAATTTGCACTCAGAGTTCATCACTTCTCTCTCTGGAGGTAGATAACATTTTTTATCCTAAGTCCTCCGGAGTTGTTTCAGATCATTGTATTGATCAAAGTAGCCATGTCTTTCAAAGTGGATCATCGTTACAATATCGTTGTAGCAAGGTACAATGTATTCTTGATTCTGCTTCACTTTGCAACAGTTCACATAAGTCTTCCCATGCTTTTCTGAATCCATGACCCTACTCATTTCTTATAGAACAATAGTACAGCATCACAATCATATGCCACTTGTTCAGCCTTTCCCCTCATTTTCCAGTTAAGAACACTAAAGACAAGAGAGCTGAAATTTCTCTGGACTTCTCATTTATCCCTCATATTCTATCATGTCTCATAATTGTTTGTGTACCGGTTTTATCTTCCCACCCCGACTTCTGCCTCAAACTGTAAATTCTTAGCAGCCAAATGGTATGTCATTTTTCAGCTTTGTATTTCTGGTGCCTAGCTTACTACATCACACATGGTAGATCTTCAATGCATGGTTAATGAACTGAATTAGGCTCAGATGCCTGATAATCCAAGGAGACACCGATGGGGTCCACGGATCTTTCCCAATCTAGCAGACATACCTTCAGTGTGTTAGAATAATAATCGTTTCCTTTATGTAGTGTTTTAAGGCTTGTAAATCATTTCTCTTATATTATCTCATTTAAGTTTACAATAAGCCTATTCTCTAGAATGTTGGAGTTGGAATAGTGTAACCTTGTTCAAATCCTGCCTCAGACACTCAGCATTTTGTGACCCTCACTAGTCATTTAATCTCTCAGGTGCCTCAGTTTCCTCAATTGTAAAATGGAAATAACACCTACTTCACAGGGTTATTGTTAAAATCAAATGAGATAATCTTTGTTCAGCATTTTGCAAACCTTAAAGTTCTATATAAATGCTAGCTATTATATCAGCTATGGGAAGGAGATGTTCAGGTATAAATAAAGAGTTGTGTAGCAGATAAAGAGCTAGCCTTAGAGTCAGTAAGACCTAGTTTCAAGTATTACCTCTGACACATATTGGCTTGTGACACTGGACAAATTATTTAACCTCTTAGTAACACCTCCTCCTCCCCCCTTCCCAGCAATTCTTTTTTTTTTCTTTTATAAATTTTATTTACTTATTTTTATTTCCTTCATTAGATATTTCTCAATTACATGTAAAAAATTTTAACAACCTTTTTTTAATTTCGAATTCTAAATTCTCACCCTCCCTCCAACCCCTCCTCCATCCTTGAGAAGGCAAGCAATTTGATTTCAATTATACATGTGAGGTCATTTATTTTATTTTACATTGATGTATTTATGTATTTTAGCCATGTTACAAAAGAAAACAAAACAAAATGATGATAGCAAAAAGAAACATGCTTCAATCTGCACTCAGAGTTCATCAATTCCTTCTCTAGAGGTGGATAGCATTTTTCACCATTTTTCACCTTGGACCATTGTCTTGAAAGAGTAGTTAAGTCTTTCACAGTTAGTTATCCTTAGAATATTGCTGTTACTGTGTACAATGTTCTCCTGGTTCTGCTCACTTCACTTTGCATCAGTTCATGTTAAGTCTTCCCAGGTTTTTCTGAAAGCATCCTCCTTTTCATTTCTTATAGCACAATAGTATTCCATCATAATCATAAATCATAACTTGTTCAGCCATTCCCCAACTGATGGGTACATCCTTCGTTCCCAGTTCTTTGCCACTACAAAAGAGCTGCAGGACAGTTGCTGATTTAAATTGGGTAGAGGAATTTTTCTCAAGAGATGTTCCTTATACCAGTGAAATCACAGTTCATAGGAGAGGGACTGAATGAAAACTAGATTTGTGAATTCAATGGTATGGAGAACTCCCGGAAAGAAAATCCTCTCTACCAATGCAGATTAGCACCTTCTCTGATTTAAAGTTGGGAGAGACTTCAGAAGCCATCAAGACCTGAGTTCAAATTCTGCCTCAGATAGGATTTTACTGGGTAAGTCACTTGATTTCTCTGTGCTTCAGTGTCTAACATATCTTCCAGCTCCAAACCTATAATTCTCTGAGAAATAGAGGCCCAGGATACCCAAGGAGTCACACAGACAGCAATAATCAGTAGTGTTGGGGATTAAACTCAGATTCTCTCATTCCAAATCCATTATTCTTCCTACTCTCCCACACTGTTTTGGTAAGTTCAGACAAAAAAATAAATTCACATTTTATGGATGAAGAAATCGAGACTCAATCACAATAGGTGACTTGTCCATGGTCTCATAGCTATTAAGTATGAGACACAGGATTTGAACCCAGGTCATCTTGACTCAAAGTCCAATGCTATGCTACATTATAGTGGAAGGAGCTCAGGGTTTAGAGTCAGAAGGCCTGGGTTCCCTTTAACTCTCTTGGCCTCAGTGTCCTCTTCTTTAAAAATAAGGTTAGATTAGATGAACTCTGAGATCTCCTCTTGTTCTAAATCCTGTGGCCTGATATGATGTCAGTCACTTGCATGGAGGTGGTGACTTATAGAAAGTACTCAAACTTGAATGAACTCAGATCTTCTTTTCCTTTACCCTAGGATTTCAAGTACCCAGGAACCCCACCAAATAAACTTAGAAGATGAATTTCTAGTAAAGTTCCTAACCAAAGTACCATTTTATATTTGCCAGCCTATTTTCCTTCTACATTCCCTTATAGTGCTCTTTGGGAGATGATGTGTTTGAGGTTTGATTTTTTTTCCTTTTACTTCAGACTGCAGACTATAGGCATGTTGAAATGAAAGCCCCACTAAAGTAAAAGGTTCTGACTTCTATTTCTGTTTTGCCCTTGTTCTGCCACACAGATCTCTCTGCTTCCACATATAAAATCCCAGGATGTCTCCAACTGCTCTGAACTGGTTGGTTCTGCTGGGGATTCATCTCTCAACAAGCTTCCCTGATCAGATATTTATCAGATTGGAGTTTTGAGGTGAGATGCCAACCAGCAAGAATATGTTAAGGACGCTGGGGTTGTGGAGAGAGTTACCTTTTTCTCTGGGATCTTTCCAGCTAAAAATGAAGGTTTTCTCTCTAAGCCACCCTTGGGACAGATAAACCAATTCATTTTGTGCTCTTCACCTTGGTGCATTGAAGCTGTAGGAGTTGGTCAGTCAGTTATATTTACTGAGTTCCCTGTGTTGGTGTAGACCAAAATAGTCCAAATGGGTCCTGCATGATGGACCCAGGTAGGATGCAAGATATGAAGGAGATAAGAAGAAAGGAAGTGGGGGTAGGGAATAAGTTCTCTGCCTTTCTTAAGGGTATTGACAAACACCTAGGGATTGGTATTGCAGTGTATTTTGATTCAATGGAATCAGGTTAGAATCTTGGCTCTACCATTTACTTCCTGTTAACCTCATTCAAACCATGTCTTCACTGGCAGACAAGAAAGCAATCCTAGGCTATGTTAAAAATAGGCAAAGCAGGGGCAGCTAGGTGGTGCAGGGAGTATAGCACTGGCCCTAGAGTCAGGAGAACCTGAGTTCAAATCTGGCCTCAGACACTTTGCACACTTACTAGCTGTGTTACTTTGGGTGAATCACTTAACCCCAATTGCCCTGCCTTCCCCCCTCAAAAAAATAGGCAAGTCATATAAGGGTATGGAAGTCAGAGCCATGCTGTCCTCACATATGAAGTGCCTGGCTCCTTTAGTGACACCATCATTTGGGAAGGACATCAATAAACTGTGGTGCATCCATGGAAGATAAATAGAAGGATGATGCATTTTGAGGAGGATTGGTTGAAGAGTCAGTTGTGTTTAGCCTAGAAAGGGGAAGACTTAGAAGGTACATGATAGCATTTGAAGAACTGTCACAATGAAGAGATTAGACCCAGAGAGAACTAAGAACAATGTGTGGAGCTGCCAAAAGGAAAGTTGGGACTATATGTAAGGTCAAACTTCTTAATAATCATAGCTCTTCTAAAAGGGAATAGTGGTAGTGAACACCACCTCATTGAAAGTCTTCAAGCAAAAAGACTAGATGGTTGGTTACTGAGTATGTTGAAAAAAATTATTGGTTATGTACTGATGGACTCTGAGGTACCTTCCAGATCTGTGATTCCAGGATCCATCCAAAATGAGATTCTGAGATTCTGTCTAGTGTTTCTTTTTTCACTTTTCCTGAATTGATAGATGACTATCAATCTCTAAATCCTGCATTTCAGAGAATTTCTTTTCATGCCAACTTCAGCAGGTTATTTTCCATTGGCACCATCATCAACACCATTCCAATCAAATATTTAAGCAGATTTAAGTGGTTGTATTCTAGGCATTTATTAGTATGCAACAGTCCCTGTTTTCTAGTCATAAACATCATATACATCTTTGTTCACAAGTAAACTTGGTATCTATCACCGTGAAATGATTAGGGGATAGAGAGATGGTTCCAATGACTAGAAATATAGCTTCATCTGATTCTGAATACTTTTTTTCTAATTTTAAAGAACTCGGGATTAGCAGTTATTAATAAATTTCATGAACAAAGCTACCCCATCACTTATATCTCATTACTTTAAATCAAAGACCTCCAAGTAGAGGGAGCCCACCACCACTCAAAGCAGTCCTTTCCATTTTAGTATAAGTAATTCCTAGGAAGTATTTTTCCCTTGACATCAAACCTAAATTGCTCTCTTCACAACTTCCACCTATTGTTCCTGGTTCTGCCTTCTTGGTCCAAGCAGAACAAATCTAGAATATCCTGTCGTAATAGTCTAGCCCACTAGAGCCTTTCAAAGGCTTGAAGAGAGCTACTTTCTTCCTTCTGAGTGTGCTAGTCTCCAAGATAAACATTTCCAGTTCCTTAAATTATGTATCACAGACACAATGATCTTCATCGTTCTGTTTGACCTACTTGGGACACTCTTTAGTTTACCTATATCCTTCTTAAACTATAGCACTCAGAAGTGAATACAATATTTCGGATAAGATCTGACACTGAAAGAGTACAGTAGGGCTTGTCCCTGGAAATTATGCCTCCCTTAATACAATCCAAGATCACATTATCTATTTTTGGATACATGCCATTGCTAAGTCATACTGAGCACATACTCTGCTAAACACCCAGATCTTTCTCTAGCAAACTGTTGTCTAAACATCTCCCCACCATATATTTGTAAAGTTGGCTTCAATAATCAACCATAAGACTTAATATTCCTCCATACTACTAGAATTTATTTCTACTACATTCAGCCTAATGCTCTAGCCTGTCAAGATTTTTTGAAATCCTTCCTCTATTACTTACTGTTAGCTATTCCTCCCAGTTTAGCATAACCTGCAAATGTAATTAAGGGTTTTGATTGAGATGGATGGTATGATGATAACTGACAGCTTTCTTATTTTGGTTCTGTTTGTTCTGCCAACAAAGGATTTGCACTGGAAAGGATGATACAAAAAGTCTAACAAGGAGTTGATACCTAAGATAAAGAAGGAGATATTAAGAGAGTATCTATTTATCCTTTATGAGTTCAAGCCATTTGAACA
Organism: Trichosurus vulpecula; assembly: GCF_011100635.1. NCBI lineage: Eukaryota > Metazoa > Chordata > Mammalia > Diprotodontia > Phalangeridae > Trichosurus > Trichosurus vulpecula. The sequence continues at coordinate 27,432,078 of NC_050574.1, forward strand.
AAGTAAACTCCATACTCAGGAATTGAAAGAATCGGCAGATAAGACAATTGAGTTTCTGTCAGTAATATTTGGAATACTAGGAGACATGGGAGAAAAACAAAAAAAAATTAGAGAAGGACAAATGTCACATTTTTCAAAAAAAGAAAGGAGAAAAGTCTAAAAACAATAGGCCAGTGAACATGACTCCAATTCCTGGGAAAAATTCTAAAGTGGATCATAAAATAGATGGTTACTGAGCATATGGAAAAGGAAATGATGACTAGAAAGAGCTAGATTGCTTCATCAAGAATTAACTATGCCTTTTTCTTATTTTTGACAGGGTTTACAAATTGGTAGATAATGGAAATATAATAGACATAGGTTGGCTGCATTTTGACCACGCTGTTGATAAGGTATCTCATACTGTTCTTAAGGGAAAGATCATCTTATTGGATGGATTTAGAGATAGTTAGATGAGCAGACTACAGAGTAGTTGTTAATGTTAATGTTATATCAATATGGCAGGTAGTCTCCATTAGATTACCTCAGGAATCTGTACTTTTCCCTAAACTGTTTAACATGTTTTATCAATGATTTGGTTAAACACATGGATGGAAGGCTCATCATATTTTTCAATAACACATCAATTTCTGTCTTTCCCCAATGCCTTGAGATTTGAACAAATGTATGCATGGAAAATATGTGCAGATTGCAATACATTACAAATGAAAAATTGATCAAGAGAAATGGTTCAAAGAATATCATGAGAGAAATATGAATGGAAAGGAAAGAGTTGTTTTCAATCATGTCCAATTTGTTATGACCCCGTTTAGGATTCTCTTGGCAAAGATGAGTGGTTTTCCATTTCCTTCTCCAACTCATTTTATAGATGAGGAAACTGAGGCAAGCAAAGTTAAGTGACTTTCCTGGGTCGCACAACCAGTAAGTGTCTGAAGCAAGATTTGAACTCAGGAAGAGGAGTCTTCCTGACTCCAGGTTCAGCACTCTGTCCACTGTGCAAGCTAGTTGCTCTATAAAGAGATAAATAATTGATGACCATCATGCTCCATTAATAGCCACGCAAAGTCTAGACAAAGGTCCCTAGTATATTGAATGGACGCCTCTTAGTGTATTCGTGGAAAGATGTGAACACGAGCTAAATAAGATGAGCAAGCACGAGTGGCTTGTAATCTTTACAATGGCAAGGCATACTCATATTAATGAGATCAAAATATTGAACCATGTTGGGAGCTGAAGTGAGTCAAATTCTCTGTTCCAGATCTGTAAGCAGACATATAATCTCAAAATCTCAGAGTTAGGAAGATGCTTAGAGGTCATTTTGTCCAATCTTCCCCATCCCTTCTCCATGACATACTTGAAAGGGATCTTTAACCTTTCTGATAAAGAGGTCCATTCAGCTCAATGGGAGTAGGCTCCTTTTGAATACTATACCAACACAGTTTGCTAAAGTCAAATTATTCAAAAAGTCTTTTAGGCAAATCATCCATTCATATAGTATGATAGAAAGAGCCAGTGTCAAAAGAGCTTTCTGTTCCAATCCCACCTCTGACATTAGTTGATTAACCATGGGAAAGCTGCTGAATTGATCTAAATCTCAAGTTCTTCATCTGTAAAACAAGGATAATGCTACTTGTCACATTTAACTCATGGAGAGTTCATGGGGAACAAATAAGATAATGTATATTAAGTGCTCTGCCAACCTTAAAATGCCAAAATAATAGTGATATAGTAATTATAATAACTAACATTTATATAGTGCTTTAAGGTTTCCAAAGAACTTTGTCAATATTGTCTAATTAGTTCCTTTAAAACAACTCTGAGAGGTAAGGACTATTATACTTCTCATTTTACAAATGAGGAAACTGAGGCAGAAAGAAGTTAAATGACTTGCCCAGGGTCACACGGCTAGTAAGCATCTCATGTGGAATTTGAATTCCAATCTTCCTGACTCTAAGTGTCATACTCTATCTACTACACCACCTAGCTGCCTCTATATTGCTCCTCTAAATATCAGCTATTGTAAAGAGGAGGATTTTGGCATAGTAAATAGAGTGTGGCACAAGGAGTCAGGAGAGATCTAGGTTCAAATCCTGCCTCTGACATTAACCAGTTGTGTGACTATGGACAAATCGTTTTACCTCTCTGAGATTCAGTTATTTCACCTGTAAAATGGGAATAATCAGATCTCTAGCACCTGGCCTCATGGGGCTATTTTGAGAATCAAAGGATGTACTGTTAGATGATATAGATAGAAACAGACGTAGAGATCGACATGGAAGTAGATATAAAGGCAGAGGTAGATTCAGATAGCTATAGACAGCCATAGCTGTAATTGTGGATCTAGATGGAGATGGAGGTAGATAGAAATTGGTATGAGCATAGATTTGTTGTTGTTGTTGTTGTTCAGAAATTTCAGTTGTGTCTGATTCTTCATGACCCCAATTGGGCTTTTCTTGGTAAAAATACTGGAGTGATTTACCGTTTCCTTCTGCAGTTCATTTTACAGATGAGGAAACTGAGGCAAACAGGGTTAAATGACTTGCCCAAGGTCACACAGCTAGTAACTGCCCAAGGCCAGATTTGAACTTGGGAAGATGAATCTTCCTGAGTCCAAGCCCAGTACTCTATCCACTGCCCCCTATGGGTATAGATATAGAAATGGATAACCTAGGTATATAAATATGAAAGCATATGTGTCTTTTGTTTCTTTCCTTCATCCTCAGCTTGGGGAAAATGTAAAGATATAGTTCCCCCCAACCTGAAGATGAAGCAGGGATACTAAAGTCATACCCACATCTAGACCTCTATCTACATGTAGATAGATATAGATGTAGATACCTTTACCATCATTACTTCCTTGGATCCTCACAGTAACCCACACCTACCATTCATAGTGACAGGGTCCAGACCTGTGATTTCATTGGTCTGGGTACCTTCTGATGAAAGTTGGTACCTTCTCTGAAACTTAAGTCTTAGGGGGAACTTGGCCAAGCCACCAACAAATGAAATGACTAGCCAAGGCTCACGCAGTCAGAAGTGGGGCTTAAAGTGGTTCTGTGACTGCCTCTATCTAATATGATGCCCTGTCTCTCATTGTTATTCGTAGACAGATACATAGACAGGCCTAAATGTATATATAGATATAGATATGTATGTATTCATCAGATATTTTTAATCAGAACAAACACATCTGTTGAAAGATGTGGTTCCTGAATTGTAAGCATTAGCTCAGATACAATCCAACATTTCCCCACCTTCTTCCCTGTTTAAAAAAGAACTGTTATGGATTACTACAAACTTATGCCTAAGTTATAGACCCAGAAATAGTCTTTTTCAATCCACTTGGAGATTTAAAATCAAAAGTCGTTTGCTTTCTGCAGCAGATGAAATCTCATTGATGGCCAGATTACCATTGGCCCTGCTCATGGTTCTTTCTCATTAAATATTTATTTTTATTTATTATTTATTAGATACAGTGGAAGCACTGGAGTGTGCATCGGGTTCAGCCTTGGCTGGTTTTGACTTTAACTCAGCGATGCCCATTCCTAGCAACAGCAAGTACAAGAACCACTCCAGAATCCTGGGTTAATTGCCCAGTTCAGCTGTGGCTTGAGGAGATACAAGGTTAAAGGCTGTAATCTATGTATCTCCCTCAGCCCAGCAACAATGAGGGTGAGTGTTTGTTCCACGCCACCTGCAGACAAGAGGTAGGGGACACCCAAATTAGGCTTAGCCTTTAGAGACCTTACTAGGGGCAGCTGGGTAGCACAGTGGTTAGCCTACTGGGCCTGGGGTCAGGAAGACCTGAGTTCAAATCCGACCTCAGACACTATTTGACTCAGTTTCTTCATCTGGAAAATGAACTGGAAAAGGATATGGCAAAGCACTCCAGTAGCTTTGCAAAGAGAACCCCCCAAAAGGGGGGGTCACAAAAAGTCAGACATGTCTAAAAACAACTAAATAGCAACAACAAATTAGAGAGCTTTAGCTCCCTAGTTCTGAATGTCACGGCTTTCCCATTTCCATGAGGTTCCAGCTGCTTGTTTATGCATCTATCGTTTCCCAGACCAGGGGGAGACTCACTAGACACCCCATAAAAGTGGTGATTGTGTAGCTTTTCTCCCCATGGTACATTTACCGTCACATCCCCTCACCCCTCCATTTAAATTGATTAATTGACCTTTAAAAATGTACCCAGAAAATAAATTGCCTAATAAAATAAATTATCTTGTATTCGGTGATGCCTGAAATCCACTGTAACTTGAGAAGGGGCTAATGAAGCAGAGGAGAAATGACTAATGAAGGAAATACACTTAATAAAGAATAATTGATTAGTCGTTTGGAAGAGCTACAAACATTTCTGCTACTGCTGCGCCTTCTCAGGAGTTCTCTCCATTTCCTCCTCATGCACGAACAAAGACGACGCCAGAGCTGGGGCCGAGGACAGCGGGCGTAGTGACAATTAGACAGCTTCAATGTGTTGCGATTCACCAGGCTGCCTCCCTTGGGTGGCAGAAAGAGAAAATGTTTTTGAAATGCTCAGGAAACCAGCCATTAAGGAGAAGCAAATGAGCATCTCCCTCTACCAGCTGCTTGGAAATGGTACCTGAATGATTAAAAAGACCTGGGGGACCAGGAGGCCTCTGTTCTGCTTCCAGTAGCACCACTCACTCTCTGGCTATGGCATTGCAGAGGGCATCTCCATTATCAAATGAAATGGGAAAACTCCATACTCAATGGGTGCCCTTCTGCCAAACCCAATAAAGACTCAAATTTCATCAAGCTACATTTTACTCTGATTTGTTGGGAGCCAGTACTCTCAGGATGTGTGTGCAAGTGTGTGTGTGTGTGTGTGTGTAAGAAAGAGACAGAGAGAGAGAGAGACAGACAGAGAGAGACAGAGAGAGAGACAGATAGAGAGGTAGGGAAGGAGGGGGAGAGAGGAGAGAGAGAGAGAGAGAGAGAGAGAGAGAGAGAGAGAGAGAAAGGAAGCAAGAAAGACAAAAAAGGGAAAAAGAGAGAGAGAAAAGAAAGGAAAGAAAAAGGAAAGGAAAGAAGGAACAAAAACAAAGAAAGAAAGAAAGAAAGAAAGAAAGAAAGAAAGAAAGAAAGAAAGAAAGAAAGAAAGAAAGAAAGAAAGAAAGAAAAAGAGGAAGAAAAAGAAAGAAAGAGGGAGGGAGAGGGGGAGAGGAAGGAAGAGAGGAAGAGAAACAGAGAGGTTTAATGATAACTATCAGACACATGGAATATAGGGAGAAATTCTTAGTTCAGGGATAAACAAGAAAACTCAACATGAATTGATAACTATTGTTATGATGACTTGTGATTTCTTTTTATTCCTCCTGCAACTTTTGTTTAATATTAATCTCACCTGATCAAAACCCATCCCATAGGTTGTGAAAATGTACTTAGAGCCTTAAACATTCCTTAGATAAAGAAGCCAGAGGAAGAATCTCAAATGCCTTGACTCCTTGGCGACATATAAATCTTCCTCTTCAATAAGCCTATTTGTGAAACCTCTAAATGTAGTTTAATCTGTAACCTGATTTGGTTTTATTTGGCAAAGTTTGTTTCCTTAGGGGATGTATGAGATTTTGACTCTGTTTAACTAATTTTGTTCAACTTTTATGACATTAAAGGAAGTAGGGGGATTATGAATCTACCTTCTTTTTAACTTTTATGACCTGGGAGTAAATGTACAAGATTGCACAATGTAAAAGAATTATTTCTCTGTCACTTTGATGTAATGTTGCCTATGAAAAGTCTTATTAGAGTCCTAATCAGGGCTCAGGTTTTCTCTGGGACCTGAGCCTCTACTTGAGTATAATAATAAAACTTGAGTTTTTACCTCTATAATTTCTGCACTGTGGTAAATATATTTTTGGTAGCAATTACCTACCACATGAACTCAGAGAGGAGATACTTCATCCATAACACTATCGAACACCTGTGCTAATACTAATACCAATAATCATGATAAGAATGAGGATGATAGCTCCCATTTAGGATTTTCAAAGCAGACATTCTCTCACCCAACCCTTACAGCAACATATATATATAAAACAATACCCATTTTACAGATCAGAGAACTAACACTCAAAGAATGACTTGCCCCAGAATACACAGTGAGTGGGTACCTGAGATAGGATTCAAAACCATTTCTTCTTGACTCCAGGTATAACATTCTATCTGCTACATCATGATATATGTTAGGGGAGATTCTTAGATTGGTAAAAATATAAAATTAAATTAAAATTAAATTTTAAAAATCCATTCAAAATGATTCAAATAAAATAAAAACATAATTCTTAAGCAACATACTACAAATATGAAATATACAATGGTTTCTAGAAAAAGAATAGAAATTGCTAGACAATTGATAGGGCCTGCCACAAGCCATCCCAACTCTTCACAGAGAGCCTGTAAAAGGGAGAAGGGCAGAGAAAAGAATGTTGGCTGCCTGTCTTCCTATCATAAAGGTTGCCTTCTACTGACCTGTGCCCACAGAGAGGCAGAAAAGAGCAAGATCACTGCTCCCTGGTACAACCAAAGGAGAATGAGAGCGCGGTTAAGAGAAGGAACACAGAGACTCGTGTCTTGAAGCCCCCAGAGAGATTACATGCTCCAGGTCATGTTTCTTCTTAGTACACTCCACTCCTGTTCTGAACCTCCTCACCTGGAGGTGAAGTACTATCTTATCTCCTAAATTTTGAGTTCTTGCCAGCTCCAAAGGTGAATTAATTGGATGGCCCTTTCCAAAGGAAGCAGCCACTTTTGAACCAAGGGAGTCCTGCTCCATTAAAAAAGAGTCAACCACTGCCTCAAAGCAATCCGCAAGAGTCACTATGGTCTAGTTTTGAATAAAGGTGATTTTGCCTGATTTGTAATAGAAAACCACCTCCTTAACCCTTCATTCTCCAGACTTATCATGCCTCAGTTTCCTTCTCCCTCTGCTCCTTCTCCCATGGGTAGTTTCTTCCTGAACCTCCATTTTGAGGAAAGGCACAGACCAGTAATGCTCCTCCCTCTAGACTTTCACCACCACGCCCCCAAGGGACTTCACACACACATACTCCTTCAATTCCTTTTGTGTGTTGTATGGAAGGTAAGCTCTTTGAGGTTATGGACTGTCTTGCTTTTTACGTGTATTTGTATTCCCCAGTGTTCAATACAGTATCAGACACATAGTAAATACTCAATAAATGGTTTTTGACTTGACTTGTTGATTTGACTTATTAGGAAACCACTCCTTCCTGAAAGAAGGTAACGATATCAGTTACTAACTGTGATGTTGCCAAAGATGGCTGAGTAAGCCATATCAAAACTACAAAAACAAAGGGAAAACACCCAAAGGTAATAAAGGTGATACCAACAGTCTCTGTCTCTGAGGTAAGGGGATGTCTACCCCAATCGTGTGATGAATTCCCCCTACACAATGGGTGGATGAGAACGATTTGTGCCAATGGCCAAAAAGGCTACTGAAGCAAGCATTGGAGAAAGCACTTAGAGTTTGATAAGGCAACAGAGACACCAAAGTCGTCCATTGCATCCCAGGCATTCCCCCACTTAATAAGTGGCCAAAAGATATGAACAAAGTTCTTTAAAGGAGAATTGTTAACCAGAGCTGACAAATGAGAGACTATTCCAAATTTAAAATATGACAAGTGCAAAAATTAGTAATAAATCTCTGAGATCTCACCTCACAGCAAGCAAATTGACAAAGACAACAAAAGATAAAAACAGTAATCAATATTAGGTATACCAATACCCTGTTGGTGGAATTGTAGATTGGTTCAACCATTCTAGAAATCAATAGCAAATTATGCTAAGAAAGTAACTTAATTGGCCACAACCTTTGAGCCAGACATCTCACTGAAAGGCATGTATCACAAGAAGTCTAAGATGGAAAAGAAAGTTTCAATATACACTAAAATATTTATAGCAGTCCTTTTCTGTAGCAGGAAATAATTGGAAAAAATAGTTGCCCATCAACTGAGTGGTTAAACAAATTTTGGCTCAAGAATGTAACATGATACCACTGCACTACAAGAAACAATAAATATGAAGATTACAGAGAAGCATGGGAAGATTTACATGAATTGAAGCAAAAGGAAGTAAACAAAACAAGGAAAACAATATACACAGTGATTGCAACTATTTAAATGGAAAACAGCAACAAAATGAAACTGATCACCATACAATGATGATGATCAAACAGCTTCTAAGAAGAAAAGAGAAAATTCATCTCCCTCCTTTGAAGAGGCGGGCTACTGTGGCGCTCTGTATGTACTGTCAAACTTAATTGATATACTGGTTAATTTTGATGAACTCTCATTATTTCTCTCTTTGCCTTTTGTCTTGAGGGAAAGCTCGGTGGGGAGAGGAGAGAGGATATGTTAGAAAATCAAAACAATATAAAAAATATAAATTTTTTAATTATTTAAATTTTTTAATTTTAAATTATAAAAATCAATTATTTAAAAATATTCACCCTGGAGGTTCTGGAATGTTCTCCATCCACTTGTATCCAGAAGAAGTCTGGATCCTTGTAGAAGTGTATGAATCATTTCCTAAGTCAGCAAAGTGCTTCCCTAGAAGAGTCCCCTTGATAGTCAGAAGGCAAATATCTTTAATCAGAGGATCAGCTCCAGATTCAACCTTTTTCTGGAGCATAAAACTATAGGATGCCAACATATTACTAAGCTGTGTTTAATATACTAGGAATTATGAATAGAGTTCTGGGCTTGAAAACAGAACAACCCAGCTTCAAAGTCTGCTTCTGGCACTTACTAGGGAATTCATTTCTTTGTGCTTCAGGCAACTCCCTATGACTTTATTGACTAAAGGAAGACCCTTCTCTGAAGACACAGATCCTTCCCATATCCTCTAATAAGCTAAGGAGATGTTACTGAAAATGCTCAGAAGGACATTCATTTTGATTAGGTTTTCTAGTAGTGGGAATGCATTTGCACTGAGCTGTTCACACACTCACTTTGTCCTTTGTAACCAAGAACATACATTTGCAAGAATGTTTACCAAGGTCAAAAATATCATCAATGTCCAAGGAAGGAGTGAAGCTAACTGAACTATGTCAAGACTTAACCAGTGACCTTGGGTTCCTTAGCATTATGTTCTAACTAGACAAACTCTTCAAGTGTGAATGGGGCATAATCTTCTTTCTTTGGTTCTTTTTTTTTCTTTCTTCCTTTCTTCCTTCCTTTCTTTCTTCTTTTCATTCTGCATTCCTTTCTTTCTTTTAATTCATCCTTTCTTCTTTCTTCCCTATCTTTCTTCTCTACCTTCTTTTCTTTTTTCACTCCTTCCCATCTATCCATTCTTCATTCCTTTCTTCTTTCCTTCCCTCCTTCCTAAGAGACAGAAGGTCTAAACCCACTAGTTGTCTCTTCCTCCCAGTCAATCAACAATCACTTATTCATTTTCTGCTATGTACCAGGCACTATGCTAAGCAACATAAAGAGCTGTCATGGTGTCATGGATAGAGTATGGATAGAGTCAGTAATAATTGGGCTGAAATTCCACCTTATATACTTATTATCCTGAGGCCCTAAGAAACTTGCTAAAACCTTATTTGACCCCAAAGAACTCTCTAGGACTTCTCTGCTAAGTCAGAGAAGGACTGCAATCTGCCTACTCAAATTGTCATTTGTATAGTAACCCCAAGATCACCAGTTTCTCTCTATGAACATTTGATCCCAAATCAGATAGCAAATACAGTCCCCTCACCACTTCTGACAAGTAGCTAGGTTTTTGCAGTTAACACTGAGCACAGTGGGGGCCACCTGAGCTCTCAGCCCAGGTTACGTGACAGCTAAGAGGAAGCACTAGCCAGCATGGGCTGTTTCCACCAGAGACCTTGATGCCAGAGTGTATCAACATTAGGCATTTCTACAAGACTGTCAGGAAGGAAGGAATCTTGTATGTTCATTTAATAAATCTCCAGAGTATACAAGCAGAAGCTATAAAAATGACCTCAATTTTCAGGCAGCTCTTCCACTGCTCCCACCTCCCCCTCTCTCGTCATTATCCCGCCATTCTTATTTTATAGGCAGTGCTTGGATGGAAAGAGAGAGAGAAAAGAGGTACTTTAACTTGAATTCTATCAAATGAAGTAATGAGAAATCCATAAGTCTTGTAAATAGGTGATAAGACAAGTCTTTAAAACGAATGGGGTAATAACTTAATCACATGTAAGGTAAAAGGATGAGAACTGAAATATCTACAAAGGGCTATTTATCTAAGACTAGAAACCCACACCAAGAATTTTACCTTTCCCCCAAATGCACCAGCCATTGCAAACTTGCTCAGCCCCACCATTCTCTGCAGCCATAAACGAGTCACTTAAGTTACTGTGGCACAGTGGAAACGTTCTGGGATTTGGAGGCAGAAGACCTGAGTTTGAATCCCAGATCAGTTCATTAATGCCTGCATAGCTCTTCCCCTCTTTAGACCTGTTTTCTCCTCTGTGAAGTGAGGGGTTTGGGTAGAATGACCTCTGAGGTCCCTTCTGGCCCTATTTCAATGATTCTATTGGACTAATCTTAGTCAAGTAGATTGCTTCTGTTGCCCAAGACAAGCTTTGGGAGCCATCTCTCTTTCAGAACTTCCACCACTCTCAATGCATTGATCATCCTGGGAACTGGCCCAGGCTGGCCACACTTCATTCCCCTCCTGTCTGTGTTTCTGACTAGCTCTACACCTTTACCACCATGACTCAGTTGCCTTCTTACCCTGGAACATCTCTCTGCCATGCCAGCCCTCTTCTCTGATTGGTGAGTTCCTTCTAGGACTGCCATTTTGAGGACAGACCCAAGCCAGCCATGTTTCTTTTTTTCTTTTTTTTGCAGGGGGGAAGGCAGGGCAATTGGGGTTAAGTGACTTGACCAAGGTCACACAGTTAGTAAGTGTGTCAAGTGTCTGAGGCCGTATTTGAACTCAGGTCCTCCTGACTCCAGGGCCGGTGCTCTACTCACTGTACCACCTAGCTGCCCCCCAACCATGTTTCATAGCCCTCCTCAATATGCTTCTGACTCTGGATTTCACTACCATGCCCCTACATGGGTACCTTCCCCCCTCACCCTGCTTTTCAGTTCCCTATTATGAATTGTCTTCCCCCATTAGAATGAAGGTTAAGCGCAGGGTCTGTCTTTATTTTTGCTTGTAATTGAATCCTCAGTGCTTAGCACAAAGCCTGGTATACAGCAAGTGCTTGACAAATGCTAGTCATTCACTTACCTCTTTGTGTTAAATTTGTAGCCCCTTGCTAGCAGGATGGAAACTCCTCAAAGGCAGAGGCTTTCATTTTTGTCTTTCTATTCATGAAAACTTACCTAGGACTTCTAACATTTGTTGCTGTTGGTGGTGGTGGTGGTGGTGGTGATGGTGGTGGTGGTGGTGGTGGTCAGTCATTCAGTCATGACGCCTATGGACCATAGCATGCATGCCAGACCCTTTTATCCTCCACTATCTCCCAAAGTCTGTCCAAGCTCATAGTCATTGCTTTCATGACACTATTTATCCATCTCATCCTCTGCTGTCCCTTTCTCCTTTTACCTTCAATCTTTCCTAGTGCTTGATAAATATTTGCCAGATTGCATCAAACCTAGAGAAGAACCCTAAACTTCCAGAAAATCAGAACATTCATTGAAGTCTCCAGAGAGGCGAGAGGAAAGGAAAGTACCATGATAGTTCCCCAAAGCTATCAAAATTCTTTGGCCCCAGATTTCTCTTTCTCATCTACATACATTACTCCCCGGCCAGACACCTGCATCTATCTTTCTCTTCTGTTTCCTTAATACCTTTTCAACACCAATGTTATCTTGCAACATGACAGGATGAATAGAACACTGACCTTGAAGTCAACAGAGCATGGTGCAAAGAATGTGGAATTTGGAATCAGAAAACCCCAACACAAATCCCATCTGTACCACTTAATACTTATGTAACCTTGGGCAAGTGACTTAGCCTCACTGGTTTTCCATAATGAAGGGGTTGCTGCTAGAAGGCACAGTTGATGGAGTTTTAGACTTGGAGTCAAAAAAGATCTGAATTCGAATCCAGACTGAGACACTTACACATTGTATGATTCTGGGTAAGTCACAACCTCTCTGAGCTTCGGTTTCTTC
>NC_050574.1:27446720-27539327 GCF_011100635.1 Trichosurus vulpecula
TTCCAGATCCACAGTCCATCAACCAATTAAAGCAAAGGTCAAAATCAATGTCAAATTAAGAGATAAAGCCATACACATAGCAGAACTGTAGCTTGGGAAGGGACTTCAGCTGCCATCCAGTCCAACCTATACCTGCAAAAGACACCTACAAGTACCAAAAATACCAATATAACATAACTGGCAAGTGGTCACCCAGCCTCTTCTTAAAGACTTCCAGTGAAGAGGAACCCACCACCTCCAGAGACACCTCACTCCACTTTAGGAGAGCTCTAAATATTACTGAGTTGTTTTTTCTCCACAAATCATAGTTTTCTTCTTCACAACTTGCCACTCAATGTTCCTAGTTCCACCCTTTGGGGTCAAACAGACGAATCTAATCCCTCTTCCATATGACAACCTTCAAATACATGAAGAGAACCAGCATGTTCTCCACGATCCCCATGGCTCCAGGGGATCCTAACTCAGTGGCAACATTGATTTTGTTGTTCAGATGTTTTCAGTTGTGTCCAACTCATCATGAGTGGTTTTGTTTCCTCCTCCAGCTCATTTTACAGATGAGGAAACTGAGGCAAACAAGGTTAAGTGACTTTCCCAGGGTCACACAGCTAGTTAAAGTGTCTGAGACAAAATTTGAACTCAAGAAGGTAAGTCTTCCTGACTCTAGGCCCAGTACTCTATACACTGCACCATCGAGCTGCCCTGGCAACATTGATTAAGTACCTGCACTGCTCCCAATACTGTCCCAGTTGGTCAGAGCTAGTTAATGCTTACCTGACAATGTAAAAAAATACCTTTATAATCAAGATTTTTTCCAGAGCAAGGTTCAACCATTGAGCCTCAATCCAGCTGTGCTGATCTTTGTGATTTACCTACATGCAGGAAACTCAACTAAAAAATTCTGATAGTGGGAGATACGTTTGCATTTTGAGACAAAGAGCATTGAATTGAAGTCATAAGACCTGGGTTCTAAGTTGTGGCATGTGATTGTGATGGAATACTATTTTGCTGTAAGAGATGACAAATAGGATGCTTTCAGAAAAACCTAGAAAGACTTACATGAACTGATGCAAAATGAAATGCACAGAACCAGGAGTAACAACAATATTGTATGATGATCAATTGTGAATGACTTAAGTATTCTAATCAATACCTGTAATCCAAGACAATTCCAAAGGACTCATGATTTAAAATTCTATCCACCACCAGAGAAAGGACTGATGGAGTCTGAATGCAGATCAAAATATATTTTTACCTTCTTTTTTATTTCTTTTTGGGGGGGGGGTCTCAGTTCTGCAATATGGCTAATACAGAAATGTTTTGCATGACTGCATATATGTGATCTATATCAAAGTGCTAGTCTTCTCAGTGGGGGCAGAGAGGAGCAGGGAGGGAATTTGAAAATGTATTAAAAATTGTTTTTAAAATGCTTTAAAATTTTTTTACATGTAATTGAGAAAAATAAAATTAAAGCATTCTTTTTTTAAAAAAGCCCTGAGTGCTAGTCCCAATTCCAACACTGACTAGATATTGACATCAGGCAAGTGACTTACCTTTCTGAGTTCATTAGAACGTGACCTCCTGGAGGTCAGGGATGAAATTTTTGTCTTCCTCTATATCACCAATGTTTAGTACAGTGTTTGGGATACAGGAAATGCTTAATAAATGGGTATCAACTGATTTTATCATCTGTAAAATGAGCAAGGCTAAGCTAGACATCCTCTAAGGTTCCTTAAAGAGCTAAATGAATAATCCAAAGATCCTGTGATCAGTGTGGGAAATAAAAGCCATCTCTGCCCTCACTGAGTTCCCACGTACACAAAGGCACATAAATTTGGTGACAATACAAAGCAAGACTAGAAGACATATCCCAGGGTAGTAGGACATGATTGAGTGGTAGTAATACATTATTAGATTAGTAGCACAATGAGTGCTCTTGCTTCAGATGGAAGAGCAATGGCTTTGGACTGAAGTTGGTAGAATGTCATCCAGGATGAGAATATGAGGTGTATCTACTCACCATCATCTTTCCTGATCAGAGACATCCCAGCTTTGTTCAGTCTCCTCTCACCATAGGAATGACAAAAAAGGAGACAGGAGTCACAGGGGATAAGACTTGGAGGACTATTTACTGATGTTTTCTTTTGTGAAAGGCAGTGCAATGCCATAGAAATAATAGCTAGCATTTGTATAGCACTTTAAGGTTTTCAATGAACTTTACATAAAATCCCATTTGATCCTCATAACAACCCTATGAGGTACTTACTAGTATCAACCCCACTTTATAGACGGCAAAACTGGGGCTTACAGAGTTTAACTGATTTGCCTAGGATCACAGAGCTAGTAAGTATCTTAGACAGGATTTAAAGACAAGCATTTTTGATTATGATTCCAACACTCTACCTAACCATTGTGCCATTTAGCTGGAAAATACAAGGATGTTGGCACCAGAAGTCCTGGGTTTGATTCAGCCTCTGACTCTTTCTAGATCGGTCACATAGGGCAAGTCATAGCCTCTCAGAGTCTCAATTTCCTCATCTGATAAATGGAGACGATGCTATCTATCTATTCTACCTACCTCACACAAGTGTTTTAAGGAAAGCACGTTTAAATCTCCAGGTACCATAGCAGTGGGAGTGGTTATTATTACAAAGGATTGGCTTCCCAAATTTTATCATTATACAATTGTTTTCCCATGTGATTAGAAATGGATGAACCAAAATGTGACTTCCCAAGAGTTAGCCCCCTAAGGGTTGACCTGGCTAATCAACTGTTCTTTCTGTTCTCCCAACAGAGTTTAGAGACTAGGCTTGTACTTTCAAATGCTCCCCACCCACAGCTTTTTGTAGAAAAGAGGAGTTCCACATCATTGAATGCAGCCATTTCATGAACTGGAAACTGTAGAAAGATTGAATTCTTTCCAAGTTGATCACAGGATGTGCTGGGAAGAAGGAAATCAAGTACAAAAGAGCTGATGTCTTTTAAGCTTCAGTGACTACTGTGTGGCTTATTATAACAAGGTATTTGGGTTTAGAGTTTTTCTTCTTTGCTATTTGTTAAAAGGAGTAATAAGAAAAATGCATCAATTTATTTAGCACTTAGAAGTTAGCAGTTTTTACCTACATTATTACATCTGCTTCTACAGCTATTATTGTCCTCATATCACAGATGGGGAAACCGAAACCTAGAAAGGTTAAATGACTTGCCTAAGGTAGCAAGCTAATAAAAGACAAAAGTAGTATTAATCCCTTCTTCCTCCAGGTCCTGCACGCTTCCATCTCAGTGCTATACAGTATGTTAGACCAGGGCAGGATATGGAGGTTATAACCACATAATAGTAATAATCGCTCATATTTATTTAGCAATTTAAGTTTTACAAAGTGATTGTATGTACATTATCTCACTTGATTCTCCTCATAATCCTATCAGTTCTCTTACTATCACCATTTTATAAGTAAGTCAATTAACAGCATCATCATAACTAGCATTTATGCGGCACTCTAAGAAATACAAAGTACTCTCCATGTGTTAGGCCATTTGATCATCACAACCACTCTGTGAGGTCCGTGTGATTATCATCCCTAGTTTACACACAAAGAAACTGAAGCTGAGAGAAGATAACTGATTTACTCAGAGTTATAAGGCTATTAAAAGCTTGAAGCAGGATTCAAACCCATGTCTTCTTGACTCTTTGTCCAGGGAGCTATCCACTACACCACGCAACCTTTCTCTTAACTTTTCTCCTCTTTCTTAAGGTTACCTTGGGGATGTGTTCTCATAGTTTTATTTTTTACTATTTTAGAAGAATTATTTCAAGATTCCTTTAGAGTTTCTAAACTTTGCACAAATACATCAAATATGAATTTGGGGGGGGTAGGACATGGAAATGAGAAAGTACAAAGGTGAGGAAAAAAATGTAAAGCACTTAGTCCATTCCATATACATAAGTCAATCCCTTTACTCCACTCTTCTAGAACCTCTTGTGGTGCCCTGGACCCCCCCAAATTCTGCTTTATTATGTTAAATTTGGGGCTCCATATTTTAGGGTGGATATCAATAAACTAGACAGCTTCCCAAGATATTGAAAGAACTGAAGACCAAGCCATTTAGGGATCATTTGAAGTAACTGGGAATCTTTAGACTGAATAACAGAAGATTAGTGGGAGTACACGATATCTAGCTTCAAGTACATGAAAGAGTGTCATGGGTAAGAGAGATCATTCTTCTAGAATCAAGAGGATTGAAGTAAGAGTAACAGATGAAAGCTGCAGAGTTAGGATTCATATAAAGAACAACTTTCTAATAAATAGATCTGCTAAATAATAGGCTCCATTCAAAAGTAGTGAACTCCCTTTCGCTGTTGGTCTTCAAGCAGGGTCTGCATTAAAACATGACAGGGTTCAGTGGAGAGGAATATTTTAGGACTGGATTAAAGTAGATAGCCCTCAAAGCCACTTTCAATCCCTGTATTTAATCTTTTTTGAGTTAAAGGGATGGGGTTTGGGTTGCAGGAGATAGGAATAGGCTCACCTAGTCCCTACATTTCCTGCCTTCCAAACCTGATCCCCCCAAACCCCTCAAAAAATCTGTTAGCTCTTCAGACCTCCTATTTCAGACTACCTAACATCCCATGGTGCTATCCATGCTTCTGAAGTTTTCCTAAATCAACAAAGCCGTGCCAGAGCAACAAGTAAAGTGAGACTTTGATGATCTTGCGTTCCAGATGAAAATCCAAACCCTCTTGGTGAATCCCTGCTAAAGTCTATGCCTCTCAGACTTGCACATGATCCTCCTTCCCTCCCAGGGCATACCTGATGCTGTGTTGTCCCATTCTGATTGCTAATGCATTGTCCTGGCAGTTTGACTTCTGACTACAATGCTTAGAAATGGAAAAGGATTGGTTTCTGAAAGATCAAAATTCCTTCCACACAACTAGATTTTGTTCAGAAGGGGGAAAAAGGGGAGGAAGATGGAATCTTTGGGTAGAAACATCAACAGAGGAGCTGAAAGTACTGATTCTGGATATGTTCCATGTAGACCTCTGGGCAACTGATTTAGGCAACAAAATGCTGAAACAACTGAAAACTGTAAATGCCTATTCTGGAATACAACAAGGCCATTGACTGATAGGTGGGTTCTATATCTATATCCATAGCTACATAGATATAGACATATACATATGTGTATATGTATGTATATTCTATTTTGTGACTTTTTAATTTATTTCTTTTTACAGGCTCTTATATAAGCAATTAGCAATCTCCAGGCTCATATTTCATGCATACATATATACAAGTATGTGTATGATTGTGTATGTATGTATATATACACATATATTTTCTGTTCTACGAAAACTGATCAGTCACAAAGCAGGGGGCATTTAGTTCTGAGTCTTGTATTGACTTAAATGCGGTGTGACAAGGCCAGGACTTATTATAGGCAGAGTAAGTGGTTACCCACCTAGGAAGGAAGGAACCTTGTCCCTCATCCCCTGCTTGAAATTCCTCTAATGGGTCCAAGCCTTTCATTCTTATGTTAGATATGAGGTTTAAGATGTAGTAATCTGTGAGAGATGTGAACAAGGGAATTAGAATTTGTAACCTGGCACAAAGTTTTGATAGAAGATTCTTTCCTGTGGAGTTCGACTGAGGCTAAACTTATACAGAGGGAAAGAGTGAGAGAGAGAGAGAGAGAGAGAGAGAGAGAGAGAGAGAGAGAGAGAGATGGGAGGAAAAGTGGAAACTCATAGAATCAATCAATAAGCATTTATTGAGAACCCACTATGTGCCAGGCACTGAGTTAGGGATTGGAGTTAGAAAAATCAATATAAAAAAGTCCCTTCTTTCAAGGAGTTTACATTCTATCATGGAAATAAACTTGTATATGTATGTGTGTATACACACAATATATGTATATATGTATATATTAATATATGCATACACAATATATATGTGTGTGTATGCATATGTGTGTATACTAAGTAGAGAAGAAGAAAGGTTAAAATTTAAGCTTCCCTTCCTGCAAAATTTGTCCCACAGTCACCTTTATGACATTAGCAAATGTATGTCTTTGAAATTTGCAAAGGACATTATGAATATTATCTCATAATCCACATAATGACCCACTGATGGGTTATTTATATTTATTTAGATATTATAAATATTTATCATTCTCATTTTAACAAATGAGAAAACTGAGGCTCAAAGAGCTTGCGTGAATGGCCTATAGTCATTCACTGTTAGAGACAGATTCCGTATTAGATCTTGCTGACTGTAAGTCCAGTAGCCTTTGAGCCTTGAGGGCCCTGCAGAGAAAAGGGATTTTCCCTCCTTGTTCCCTCCAATCCAATAAACAGAACTTTGCTCACTAGTAGGACCCTTTCTGTAGACTGGGCTCACAATCTGTGCTCCCTTTCTCTCTGTATCTGCTTCTGTCTTTGTCTTTCTGTCTCTAAATCTGTCTTTGTCTCTGTCTCTGTCTCTCTGTCTCTCTGTCTCTCTGTCTCTCTCTCTGTCTTTCTGTCTCTCTCTCTCTCTCTCACACACACACACACACACACACACACACACACACACACACCCCACACACAGAGGATTAATCAGCCACCCGCACTGCATCACAAAGCAAGATTAGTGGAAAACACCTGCCTTCTCAGAATCCATAGTCCCAAATGGACCAAAATCATTTACTTGACATTTTAAAGCCTCTTCGACATGAATGATTCAAGATTGGCAGAAAAAAACCACTGTGTTTCAGATGGTCACAGGCTTGAGCTGGAAGGGACTTCAAGTGGTCATCCCATCTATCCCAGCCTCCAGGCCTGACAGCTCAACCATTCTGAGCAGATGGTTCTCTCCATTTCAGCCACAGGAGACATGTAACACAACACATGGCATTCCACGACTGGATGCTGCCATCTCTCTCTTTTCCAAACGGTGCTTCCCCACCCACCCAGTGACAGAATATTTGCTATTGAGGTGTTCTCCTTGCCCTTCGGTGAATTCTCAGCTCAAACCAGCACCGATTTTACCCAGGACTGGAGATTTGTGGGGGAAAGCACGTGCTCAGAGCCCATAGTTCATGTTCAGTAAGCAAATTATTTTTCTTTGGAGGCATTAAGGGTAAATAAAGGCTTAATGAATCAAGCCTTCTGAATGGCTCTGGCTCCTTTAATTTGAAGTTTACAAGGTTCTTGTAAATTAAAAATGGGAGAAGAAATCCCTTCCCATCCTGTGCTCACCTCCTCTGGGCAAGAACAATTCCATTGTTTTGATTTTAATGTCCCTAAAGCCCTTATCTCTTTGAAAAATTATTCCTTAATTTTTATGAGGTTGCTGGGAAGACTGGGGAAGTTGAATGATTGCTCTATATCCTGCTTTCCTTCTCCTTTGAGTTCAGAGGGAGCACTTATTGTTCCCTGGATAGAAAATAAAGGTGGAAGTGTTCACTTTTAATTTACGACTTGCAATAAGCAGGCCTTTATCAACATTCTGCCAACAAATTATTTTTATCGCCAGCCTCCGAGAGCCTCAGGCCATGAGAATGCTGGCACAATGAACACACAATCGTGGCAACTCTAATTTCAAACTGCAGGTGCAACCTCTCGGAGCCTCAGTTTCCCTTCCCCCTCCCAGTCGTTAGGAAACTGAAGTGATAGAATGTATGTAAAGTACGATGCAAATTTGAAAGGCAGCAGTAGTATTATGAATCAATCAATCTGCATTCATTCATTAAGTGCATAGCATGTGCCAGGCATTTTGTGCTAAGCTGAAGAGATATGAAAAGAGGCAAAAGACAGTCTGCCATCAAGGAGCTCACAAGAGAATAGGGAGACAACATGCAAATAAGTATGTACAAAACAAGCAATATACAGGATAGATAGGAAATAATTAAAAGAAGGAAGGCATTGGGATTAAAAGGGTTTAGGGATGGCTTGCTGTTGAAGGTGAGATTTTAGTTGGGACTTCAAGGAAGGCAGCGGAGTCAGTGATCAGAGTTGAGGAGGGAGTTCCAGGCATGGGGGACAGCCAGAAAAAATGCCCAGAGCCAAGAGATGGGGTATTTTGTTTGTGGAAAAGCCAAGAGGCCAGTGTCACTAGATCAAAGAGGATGTGTCAGGGAGTAAAGTATAAGAAGTCTGGAAAGTTAGGAGGAGGCTAGGTTATGAAGGGTTTTGAATGCCAAACAGCATTTTGCATTTGCTCCTAGAGGCAATAGGAAACCACTAGAGTTTATTGAGTCGGGAAGGTGGGGGGGGGGGCAGGGTAGAGGTGCCGTGATCAGACTTGCACTTTGGGAAAATCATTTTAGTGACTTAATGGAGGATGGATTGGAATGGGGGGAAGCTTGAAACATGCAAACCTTTCAGCAGGCTGTTGAAATTATCGAGGTATGAAATGATGAGGGTCTGTACCATGGCGGGGGCACTGTTTAGAGGAAAGAAGGGGGCATATATGAGCTGTTACAAAGATGAAATTAACAGGCCTTGGTGGGGACGTGGGGAGAGGGAGTGAGGGGAGATAGAGAGAGAGAGAGAGAGAGAGAGAGAGAGAGAGAGAGAGAGAGAGAGAGAGAGAGAGTGTTTGAGGAGGGGAGGGAAATAAGTGTGGAGATGAGAGGTGGGGCAGTCTGTTGAGGATCCAAGATGAAATGGGATCACTTGAACAGATAGAGAGGTTACCCTTGATGAGGAGTAAGGCCACTTCATTATGTGAGATAGCGGTTAAGGAGGAAAGAGGGGCAAAAGTACCTGAGTGATAGGAGATGAGGAAGAGGGCAGAAGAAGGAGCTCATGGCAAATGGCCTCATTTTTTCTGTAAGATATGAGGCAAGGGAAGTTTGAGGATGGATGAAAAAGTTTTGGAAGAGCCACTATGGTGAGGATAGTGAGTTGATAAGAGGAATACAGTAGGCTTGCTTGGTAGCAACAAGGTTATATGATATAAAATTGTAGTGGACCCAGTCAGAATGGACTTGAAGTCTGTAGAGACCGAGGTTCAAATCCTGCCTCTGACATCATCTGTGTGACCCTGATCACATTTCCTTTTCTCTATAATCCTCAGCTTCCTCTATTGTGAAAAAAGGAAAATAAAAACTGAAGTACCTGCCTTACAAGGTTCCTGTGATGCTTTACAGGGTTGTAAAGTGCTTTATAAACCTTAAAGCATTATATATGAATGTCACACAGAATCATGGAACCCCACAGTCGGGAGAGACCTCAGCACTCTCTACTTGAACTCATAGACATAAAAGAATCCCCATTATGCCATACTTGACAAGTAATCATCCAGTTTCTACCAGAATACCTACAATTAGGGGCATCCTACTACCCCCCAAGGCAGCCCCTAGAATGTTTTGAGAGCTCTAATTGTTAAGTTGGGGTTTTTCCTCCCCAAGCTTGGACCCAGAAAAGAAGTGAGAAAATGCACTTCCTTCCTTTTTTTTTACAAAGCAGGGTACCATGGGTATGGAATGTTGTATACACTGTTAGCCATGTTTGATTTGCTGATTGGTTTTGATGACTGCTCTTCACACTTTCTTTTTTCATTCATTGTTACAAGAAAGAGGTGTCTTACTGGCTAGGGAGGAGAGATAGATATAAAAATCAAAGTGATGTAGAAGAGATAATAATTTTTAAAGTTTTTCCTTGCCTAAAACCAAAATGTGCCTCTCTTCAAGTTACACCATTGCTCCTGGTTCTTCCCTCTAGAGTCAAACAAAATAAGCCTGATCCCCCTTCTACATAAAAGCCCTTCACATAATCGAAGAGATCTCATTATTCCCCCTGAATCTTGTGTTCTCCAGTTCTTTCAACTCTCCCTCGCATGGAATGAACTCAAGGTCCTTCCCCATCCTGCATGCTCACTATATACCAATAGCAGTATATAAATATGATTTATTTCTATCCATATTGTCATCTTGTCTTTTCATCCGTTTTGAAAAGACTCAGAGAGAAACATTCCAAGGGCACGTCATACTCTCGCTATTATTCCTATAGTGTTCTGAAGACTGTTTCACAGATGCATACAGCAATTGCTTACATTTGGAGTAAGGTCATCTTCTGTAGACTTATTGAAAGTTTCCTTGACACAACTCCAGTAGTGTCAAGGATGGCGTGTGACTCACCCTTTCCCACCTGCTCTTGAATTCCTCTGCTAGATCTCTGTATTTTGAAAGCTTTCCCTTCCATGTAGTTTGGAGACTGGATATTTGGGTTGGAAATATCTATTCAAAATGATGTTCTATTTATAGACCAATGTAATGTCTGAGTGATTATGTGCAATAATGCATAATGAGCCATTATAATAATGCATAATAATGCTCTGTTTCCAGTACAGTTTATTTCCAGAATTCTCAAGGATATTTCGAGGTTTGAATTTGCAGTATAGGGATTTTCTATCAGGAAATTTATAAAAGAGAGTGGCCTCCTGGCATATAGTTCCAGTAACCTCAGAGTCACTTTGTAGGTATCCAGTAGGTGCTAAGCTTTTTGCAACCTTAAATGATATCTGGATGGTTTTCATGACTTCGTTGTATAGTCTGCATCACTCAGTAAGCCTGGATTCCTTGAGGAGTAGCAGCGATCTGATCGTAAATCCACTCTCATAAGCCCCTCCATTATTATTGTGGCTGTTACGTCATTGTTCGGTCATTTCAGTTGTGTCCAACTCATTGTGACCAGAGACACTGGAGTGGTTTGCCATTTCCTTCTCCAGATCATTTTACAAATGAGGAAACTGAGGCAAGCTAGGTTAAGTGACTTGCCCGGGGATTTGAATTCAGGTCTTCCTGATTCCAGGTCTGACACTAGCCACTGAGCCAGCTGGCTACCCTTGCTGTTGTTCTGCTTACTGTCTATATTATAACATGAAACAGGTGGACATCCTATAGAACTTTTATATCAGCATATATGTATTGTGTTATGTGTTACATAACCACCACTCTTGCTCTGAGGGCCAAAAACCAGATAAAGTGTGGATGCAAGCATACATATATATTTATACATGAAAGGTATCGTGGGGTATAGAAATGGATACAGAGCCCGAAAGACCAGGGTTCAAGACACATACAGACTGTGTGCCCTGGCCTAGTCACTTGACTTTTCAGTGTCCTTGGCAACTATCAAAGGCAGAGAAAATTCCAACCTGAATTGAGAGAGTGTTTCTTCATCTGTCAATTCCCTATGCCAATGAAATCACAGGTCCCACAGGGACCCATGCCACCCACAGACACAGATACAAAGAAAGAGATAGAGAGAGACTGACATATGCAAATATATAGATACACACATACACATATGTATATACATATCTTGGACAGAAATGATACATAGACTATAAGATAGACTCAGAATTAAATAGGAGGAAAAAAGCAGGCTAGATTGCCTTTGAGAAAAAAATGCAAAATTCCTTTACTGACTCCAGATTTCTCACAGATGTAAGGGTCTATCTTCTTAGTACCAATATCATTCTGATGTTACATCATCATGGAATATTAAAATCTCTCAGAAATAAAAGATCACTTAAAAGTAACTAGAGATGAACATGGTCTGTGTGAACAGGCTGTAACATACAACAATGAGGATTTGCAAAACACCAAATCAAAGATGTCATTAGGGAAACAAATGATTGAAAAAGAAGATGGACTGGTCACATGGCAAAGCCATCTGTGTGGCCCATTAGTATCCTGAAGATCTCAAGAGAAAGCAAAGATGGAGCTCAGCACATTGGGTTGATTCCCCACTATAAACCCATAGGAAGTCTTGGGCAAACATTTCCCTAGATGGCTAAGCAGGGATGGATTGGCATCTATGTTATTGAAACAACAGCCACATTGATGACATGACAGAGTCATTAAGTGTTTGAGAGTTGTTATTACTTTTCATTTCTCACTGGCTGCGTCGCTTTCAGACATTTTTTGGACTTCTCCACTATGCC
Organism: Trichosurus vulpecula; assembly: GCF_011100635.1. Classification (NCBI taxonomy): domain Eukaryota; kingdom Metazoa; phylum Chordata; class Mammalia; order Diprotodontia; family Phalangeridae; genus Trichosurus; species Trichosurus vulpecula. The sequence goes on from NC_050574.1 coordinate 27,458,654, forward strand.
CTCATGCCCCAGGAATCTCATCACTTGGAAATTTCACCATCCTGCAAGATTTAATCAACCTTGGTACTCACATTTCATCAGTTTTCTCCGCCCCCCTGACTCCACCCTCTGATAAGAGGGTGGAGCCAAGAGCTCCAAGACCTCTATTTAAGGAGGGGGTCTGGGACAGTCAACTCCTCCCTTCCCACCAGCTGCACTGCTTTGGATCTCTCCACTACCTTCATGGTGGCTCCCTCCTTCCAACCAGATTCCTTTTGTATGCTGTCCTCCCTCATTAGATTGTAAGCTTTTTGAGGGTAGGGGCTGTCTTTCTTTTTATTTATATTTGTATCCCTGGCACTTATCACAGTGTCTTGGCACAAAGTAGGTGGTTAATAACTGTTTATTGACTGCTGGCTCATTATTATTATTATAATCATTGTTAAGAGCTATGATTTTAGAGACATTTGACAAAAAGGGACAGTGAGCGAGCAGCAGAAAGGGCACTAGATATCAGAGAAAGAGGATATTTAATGACTAACTTCCCTTCTTGGGGGCATCAATTTCTTCCTTTGTAAAAGAAGAAAATGAATGAGATGATCTTTGGGTCCCTCTGGCTCTAAATCCTGTGACTACATTACCCATTTTTTATAGTAAGCTGAATGTAAAAGAAGCTTGACAATTCAAGTTTTCTTTTCAAAAAGCCAAGGAATTGATCCATCTTCTACTTTTCTAAAGAAGCCTTCATGTTCACAAGCAAGCACATTCCCCACTCCTTCAATATTAGAGTATCATGTTGCTCAAATCAGAATGTTTGAAAGCAAGCCAGTCTTCTATATTTACTGTAATTCAGAAACTGAAAGGTAGTCAATTTATAGGGCTATCCATCTTCAAAGAGTAGGAATTTACAATAGGGGTGATTACTACCCATAGGACTCTCAGCTCAACCTTTATGTCAGGAACATAACTGACAGGTTTTACGGGGGTATTATTCATCAGCTCCAGGTAGCTTGTTTGAACACCCTCAGGAAAGTGGCCCCCAGATAAGAGCCTTAGAGAACCCAAGCACTTACAATTTCAAAAGCAGAAATTTCGCTGTAAAATGCATTAGGGAGGAACAGCATGGCGGAAAAAACATGGGATTTGAAGCAAGCAGACTTCAGTTCCAATCCCAGGGCTTCGACTTACTACCTATGTGACCTTCCACAAGTTACTTACTTGGGGCCTCCACCTACTCATCCGTAAAATGAAAGCATTGAATTTCCTGATCTCTGTGGTTATTTCTAATGCTAAATCTTGAATAGTATACTACTGGATATATATCCCAATGAAGCCATGGGCAGAAGGAAAGATACCATACGTACCAAAATATTCAAAGCAGCACTTTTTCTGGTGACCAAGAACTAGAAACAAAGTGGATGCCTACCAATTGTGGAAAATCTTTTTTTCACATTTGTTTGTATTTTGAGTTCCAAATTTTCTCCCTTCCTCTGACCCCTCCCCCACTCATTAAGAAGACAAGCAATATGTCTGACTTATTTTTTAATTATAGAAAATCTAAGCAAATCATGCCATGAGAACATAATAGAATACAAAATGGCAGAATTTGAGAGTTAGACGGGAACTTTGTAGCCATCTTATCCAATGCGTATGGCATAAAGAAGCCCCCCACTTGAACATTTCATCCTGTCTTTCTTGAAGACTTCCAGGGTAAGAGAAACCCACCATTTCTTCAACTTTTGAACAGCTCTAATGGTTAGGAAGTTGTGTTTTTACCCTGACATCCAACTCAAATTTTCCTCTTTGTAACTTCTACCCATTGCTCCCACCTTGTCTTATAAGGCTAAAGAGAATATATCAAATCTCTCTTCCACATAACAGCCCTTTAAATATTTGAAGGAGCTAGCATGCCTCCTGAACCTTTTCTTCGCTAGGCTAAACATCCTTTGTTCCTTCCAACAATTATCCTAAGACAAGAACTTAAGGGTCTTCAAAATCCTGGTTGTCCTACTTTGAACAATTCCCAATTATATCAATATTATCGTACTATAAGAAATGATGAAAGTGAGAATTTGGAGAAAAATGCGAAGACTTGTCTGAACTGATACTTCGGACAAGGAGGCAGCTAGTGACTCAATGGATAGGGCCCTGCGCCTGGAGTCAGGAAGATCTGAGGTCAAATCTAGCAGTAGCTGTATGACCTTGGGCCAGTCAATTAACTTCTGTTTGCCTCAGTTTCCTCAACTGTAAAATGGAGATAATAATAGCACCTACCCTTCAAAGTTATTGTGAAGAAAACTGAGGTAAAGAGGAGTGAGAGCATTCCAGGTGTAATTTGTAAAATGACACTTCTCCCAGAGCCAGGCGAGCTACATCACTCCTTAGTGTTCTAGAGGGACCCCCAAGTGGTTGGAGAATCTCTTTTCTAACCCTATCAGTTTGAGCTCCCATTGGCTGTGTACTCCTAATTGTTAGTATCCAATTTGAACATTTAACATGGGGTAGTTTTTACAAGAGGGACATTTACATCAAAAGTGTAGCAAGAACAAGTCACTCTCAACACCTCAGAGCATATTCTCAACCAACCATTTCAGTCTCTGGAGGAATAGACTCAAAACTAAACTCACTTCCTATGTAGCCTTGGTCCTACCAACCTTGTGTACACATGTAGATGACTCCTGGATGCATCCTGGTTTCAGCCTCCACTGGCCTGGGTCTAGAAAGTCATTTTTCTTTCCTCAGAGCATTGATGCTTCACTGGCTACAGTACCTGGCCTAGAGCCCTAATTCTGGAATTCTAGGGTGGCAAATACATATACTTTCTAACTCAAAGGGTCATGAAGGCTCAACTCTCTTCATCTAGAATGGAAAAGAACAAATACAGGGTCCAAGGATTAAGGCCCATTCCTCAGAGGTCACTTGGAGTCAGAGGTCCCCTTACAACATGGTTTGTATAGGCGCCATCAGTGGAAAAAGTAACCAAGATTCCCCAAAAGCACAAAGGCAAAAGAAAAGGTAGCTGATAATGGCAGACCTTTTTGAATCTCTCCAAAAGCAATCAAAGACCCTCCCTTTTATCACATAATTAGCCAATGAGACCCAGTTGTACAATGTCTACACATGCTCCACAGATTCTTTAAAGCACTTCCCTTATATTTCACCATGATTCTCCCAGAAGCTCTAGCCCCTCCACATGGAGAGACAACATTGTAAGTGCTCTGCACATGTACCTACCTCTACCCCACAATATACAGCCTGGGAGGATAGCTAGTACAAGGCATGGACAAGGGAGGTATGATTTCTTGTAAAAGGAGCAGCAAGTAGAAGCACATAGCTAGATCACAGATCATATGTAAATGCAAAAGGACATGAAACGCAATAATGGACCAGGTTGTGAAGAGTTTTCCCTGCCAAACTGATGACTTTCTCCTTCATTCTCCAGCAACAGGAGATGCCCCATACTGCTTGTGAACAATGAAAAGTACAGAAACACCCAACTGATTGTTCACTTTTCTGCAGGTGACTAGGATGCCTGCCTCTCCCTGCCTGCTATTCTTGATTATTTGAATACCCTCAGAAGTAATGGGCTAGAACACAATATTTATTCAAGTGCTTATTACATCAGCACTTTCCTCTGTTCTACACTATTATTCACTTTGAGAACAAATCCATTAGGATCTCACTTTCCTTCAGTAGAGAGATGCAGTTTTCATTTACCTGTTTGAATTCATTAAGGTTATTTTATTGCAATTCTAGACCCCTACGGCAGGTATTCCTGCCACCTCCACATAATTACATTTCTCCAGAGATGCTTCTAACGATAATAGAAAAACCAGGTGACCACAGACCTCTCCTTGCCCTCATTCTAAAAGATGATCTTTTGTCAACTGTTCTGTTTGCCCCATCCCTAATCACAACTCATGTCCTACTCCCATGGCTAAGCCTTCACTGACCAGTCCAGCGCAATCATAATCTACTCTTCGGAATTCATAAAACCATGGGATTTAGACATGGAAGGCACCAGAGAGATGATCTAACACCAGGGGTGGGGAACCTGTAGCCTGAAGGCTACCTATGGCCCTCTAGGTCCTCAAGTGTGGCCCTTTGACTGAATCCAATCTAACCCAACCCCTTTCATTTAACAGAGAAGGAAACAGGCCCAGAAAGGGGAAATAATTTTTCCAAAGTCACATACTTAGCGTGTGGCAGAGGCAAGAACAGAACTGATGTCCTGTGACTCCAAACCCAGGCCCCTTTCCACTGTTTTTCAAATTCACATCACTTATTGGCTCTCTGCTTCATTTGGTATCATTGCTTTGTAGTCTTAGTTACCTTTCCACAGGTCTTCTCTCTCCAAGTCTTTTAGAGAGTAGGATCATGGTTTAAATGCCTTTTTATACCCCAAAGTGCCTAACATTATGTTGGACATATAGTAGAAACTCAATAATTATGTGTGATTAATTTTTAGGTATAAAAATGTAAAAAAGTCAGCATTCTAGTACCTTAATGCTTTGGTATCACTTCATCTGCTCTCCTTTGCAAGATGCTTAATGACCAGGAGATATGGACTTTAAATTCAATTCAGTTTAATTTTTTAAAGTATTTATTAAGTATCTATTCTATGTCAGGCACTGTGCTAGGTGCTGGAGATGCAAACACAACAATAAAACAAGAAGCTTAGATTCTATTAGGATGAAACAATATGTACAAATATAAATGTAATAAGTCAACGAAAGCATATATAAAATAATTTTGAGGAGCAGCGGAGGACACAAGCAATTGGGGGCATTAGAAAAGGCTTGGGGAAGAAGTGTTACTTGAATGAAGCCTTGAATGGTGCAGTAAAAGTGAGAGGTGAGAAAGAAAAAAAACATTCTAGGGATGAAAGAGAGCTTATATAAAGGTGAAAAAGATGGGAGATGGAATATTTTATACAGGGAAGAACAAGGATGTAAGATGGAGTGTATCCATTCTACCAAACGTTGATTACATAAAAACCCCTCATAAATAGTAAAAAGTAAATGAACATTTTTATCCATGGAAAACACTGAACAGAAAAATAAGTGAAGTTTCACATTAAGTTAGACGGTACCAAAGAATACATAATGCCAATGAGCTCCTTAGCTGGAAGTAATATGAGATCTCTGCTCAAAATAAGACAGGGGGTCCTAATGTCACCCAAGGGAAAGTTATCTTTCAAGGAGGCAAGCTGGAAATCAAGGACATGTTGAGGATCCAGCTTCCCTTACTTGTCTACAATTTCCAAAGTCTTTCTTTTTCTCCCGAAGAGTATCTGAGATCATGCGTGTCTCTCCCAGAAGAAGCTCTAAAACTAATTCTATCCCTTATGTGTGTCTGCAATGTTGCAGCAACCTTCTTTCCATGGACTGAGTCATGTGTCTCCTTCCTTGCATTCAGCAGCATGTACAGGGTTACCTCTCTCACACCCAACTTGTGTGGGAGCCAGGTTGCAAGTAGGAGGAAATGAAGGGAAGTAATGAAAATTTAATATAGAAAGATAGGTGGAAGAGAGACTCTGAAGGGTTTTAAATACTAACTAAAGGAGTTTTAATTTTATGCTATGAGGCCATAGGGAGCCACTGAAGTTTCTTGAGCAGGATGCCATGCTCAGACCTGTATTTTAACAGCATAACTTTAAAAAAAAACAGATGAGAGAAGAAAAGACGAAACAGGGGGACAAAATTAGCACATAAGGACACATCCTTCAGGGATTTGGGCAACTTTGACGTTTCCCTTTCCCTCCTGCTGAAATCAAATACCGTGTATTAATATAGCATTACTGATGTAGTACTTGGAAGTTTCTTCGTTCCTATTAATGCCTGGCTTACAGATTCTGGGCAAGTTATGTTCTTTCAGAATAAGGGCAGAGCTCACCTCCTATACCAGACTAATATGCCTACATACAGTAATAGCAATGGGCACATTCTTATCTGAATTCCTGCTCAAAATTTAGATCACAATGAATGGCCATGGGGCTAGGACTGGCTTAATAGGAGGTGGAGAGATTGGGGGGAAAAGATGGTTTCTCCGGGGGCACAATGCCCACCATTTTAAGTAAATTGTCCTGCTTCTCATCATATGGAGAGCCTGGAGTCAGGAAGATTCATCTTTTTGAGTTCAAATCTGGCCTCAGACACTCACTAACTGTGTGACCGAAGGCAAGTCACTTCACCCTGTTTGCCTCAGTTTCCTCATCTGTAAAATGAGCTGGAGAAGGAAATGGGAAACTACTACAGTATCTTTGCCAAGAAAACCCCAAATGGGATCACAGAAAATCAGAAATTACTGAAACAACTGAACAACAGTAACAGAGAAAGACAGACAGATTTCAATATAAACTATTTCCATTTCAATATAAACTATTTCCTTCATAATACTATTTATTTTAGTTTATACATTTAGAAATGTGACTCTAAGAAGGGGTCCATAGATTTCTCCAGACTACCAAAAGGCATGCCCCCCCACACACACACACACATACACACACACACACACACACACACACACACACACACACACAAATAAACAAGAACTCTGACATAAAGGGAAAGATTTTTGCCTTGGGACAGAAGCTGATACACTAAGAGTATCATTGTGAATACAAGTCACAAGAAAAATTGATATCATCCATATGGTCCATCATCCACTCATGCCAACAAAGAACCTATTTCACTTGAATTAGCATCGTAGCTTTAGAGCTGAAACAGACCAAGTTCAACCTCTTCATTTTATATTTGAGGAAACTGAGTCCCAGAGATGTTGTGACTTGAACAGGACCACACAGCTTTTAAGTATCCAGGTATATTCCAAGTTCAGTTCTCTGATATGCTATGCAGTCTCTCAACTTTTTAGTCATATGGCCTTCAGCAAGTCACATAACCTCTGTGGGTATCAGTTTCTCCGTCTGTAAAATGAAACCTGGACAAATCACCATTAAGTAGGGGGTTCTTAAGCTGGTATTCACAGAAATTGTTTTGCATATTTTAATAACTGCATTTCCATTGTAATCATATGTATTTTACATCAGGCATTTAGAAACATGATTCTGAGAAGGGGTCCATATGTTTTACCAGATTGTCAAAGAGATACAGAGAGTGAGCATACACGCACGTGTGCACATGCACGCGCGCGCACACATACACACACAAATTAAAAATACCTACTCTTAGGCCTCCTCCAGCTCTAAATTCTATGAATCTTTGAATCTTCTGACAGAAAAGTGGTCCTCCCAGATTCCCTTCCCAGGACAACTGCTAACATTCTCGCAGAGAATGCCAGTCTTGTTACTTAAGCATCATGGCAGGGAAAGCAGAGAGGAAACATGCTGGAAGGAAGCACTTGGGGGAAAAACGTGCCTGATAAGATGGAAGTCAGGAGCAAATGGTGCCTTTCCTTTCTCTCTGTCAGCCAAGCATTTGAAAAACGGAGCCAAAAGGTGTCTCCTTAATGAGGGCCAGTTTCCTCCTCCCTGGGGCTATATCTTGGACAGGGTCAAATGTAATTTAAAATAGAACACAAATGGGGGAAGGGGAAAGTGAAAGAAAAAGCTCACCTCCCTCTGCCACCCTTCCCCCCACCAGAACAAAGGAAATCTAATTAGGCACTGAGGTCTCTAACCCAAACTACAGGCTCTCTAGGGAGAAAAGAATTTCGTTTGCTTATGCAAGGCAGCTTCTGTCTACAGAATCCCATTTCATCCATCACAAGATTATAAACTTTAGAAATAGAAAGGACCTTAAATTTTGGCTGTTCCAACCAACTTCCTGATTTTACCAATAGAGAGACCAAGGCACAGAGAGATGCCGGTAATTCACAGTGGTAGCTGCCATTTTCCCAGCATTTTTAAGTTTTGCAAAGCTTTCTCTCTCACTCTTTTATTTAAGCCTCACTTGAGCCAGAGGCATTATTATCCCCACGTCAGGATCAAAGAGCTAGCCCACTTCTGACACTTACTAGGTGTGAGATCCTAGTTAAGTCAAGCAACATCTCTGTGCCTCAGTTTCTTCATCTGCAAAATGAGGTCGGACTAGAGATGCTCCAAGATCACTCAGTTCTAAACCTAGGATCTTAGAGCAACTCTTCCATTTCACAGATGAGGAAACTGAGAACCAGAGAAGCGATTTGCCCAAAGTCACAGAGTTAGTAAGTGAAAGAGGCAAAGATTTGAATTCCAATCCTCTGACTCCAACAGAGAGCTAGGTGGCACAATGGATAGAGCGCTGAGCCTGGAGTCAGAAGGCCTGAATTCAAATTCAGTCTCAGATGTTCACTAGCTGTGTGACCCTGGGCAAGCCACTTAACCCTCTTTGCCTCAGTTTCCTCATCTTTAAAATGAGCTGAAGAAAGACACGGCACTCCAGCATCTTTGCCAAGAAGACCCCCCCAAAGAGGTCAAGAAGGACTGGACATGACTGAAAATGACTAAAAACAGCAACCTCTGACTCCAAAGCCAGCATTCTTTCTGCTGCCTCGCACTGCCCCTCAAACGAGGAAACTAAAAATGAAGGCACTTAAATGACCCTACTAGGAGATGTCTGAGACTGTAATTAGGCAATTAAGTGGCATAGTAGATAAAGACAGACTTTGAGTCAGAAAAGACATGCATTCAAATCCTGCCTCAGACACTGACTAGCTGCATGACTCTAAGCAAGCCAGTTAAAGTCTTCCAGCCTCAGTTTCCTCATAGGTAAAATGGGAATAACTAACAGCATCTACCTCACAGAGTTGTTATGAGGATCCAATGATACAGCACTTTGTGGACCTTAAAGCACCATACAAATGCTACTTAACGGTTGTTGCTATTTCGGCTGTTATTTGAACCCAGATCTTCCCAATTTTGCTTCTAGCCAGTGTGCTAGGATGTCATGAGTGACAATGTCAAGATGCCAAGCAAGGCCCTCCAACTCCAAATCCAAGCTTTCTCTACTGCACTAGAGCCCTGTGAAATGGTGAATGGCTCGACATCACTGTGGGTGATTTTGATTTACCCACACATCGCTATGTACAGCTTATTCTTCTCTCTCTTGCTGCACATCCGCAAAAGATGAGGCAACCAGACAGCTCACCACTGAACCTGTTCTGAAATTCTCCTGGAAGACTGATTGATGAGGCGCAGAGCAGTGCTCTGATTTTTCCCTGCCTTCCTAGTTGAGTCTCTCCCCTGCCTAGGAACCTGATGGTCAATATCGCCATCAGAGCAGTATGTCCATTTGCTTCTCAAGCCCTATTTGTACATCAGGAATCAAATGAAAACCAACCTATCCTTCGCTCTGAACATCCTGAGAGTCAGGAACACCTGGGTTCAAATCCTACCCTGATACTGGCTTGCCACCCTGGACGAATCCCTTAATGTCTTGATGCTGCTGGCAACTCTCCAGGACTCTCAATCATGTGGCCAGCTCATCCATATATGGAATCACAGATCCAATCTTTATCTGTTATGACATACAAAGCTTTCCTGACCACCACTGAGACCTTGGGGCAGATTAATATTCCCTTAGTGGTGACATCATTTTCAGACAGAAACACAAACTACCTTGGGTGACATGACCAACATTCTTCCCTCCATTCCAGAACTCCTTCACTCCTCAACAATACAACCATGAGAATCCCTTTGGGGGCAGCTGTACTCTAAACCAATATTTGTTTCCATCAGCTGAAATTCTTCTCTTCACTGCATAACCTGACAAAGTTCACTAAAGGAATACATAATCTGTTTGTTCAGTTACAGTTAACTCCTAAATATAGGTGATATCTATGACTCTCCGCACACCTCTAGACAGCATCCGAAAGCTCCTCTCAGACACCTCCAACACTTCAACCAAAAATACTGCCTAAAGAGCGCAGTGTAGAGACGACCTCGGCATCAGAACTGACTTCAGAAGAACAGAGAATCACAGGCTTTCAGAGTGAGAAGTGACCTCACAGACTCTGTGGTTCAACAGAAACAATAATCCCTTCTACAACTCCAAGTGGCCATTCAGCCTCGGCTTGAAGTCCTCCACTTAGGAAGACCCATAACTGGGCAGATAGTGTGGTCCAGTGGTGGAAGAACACTAGCTTGGAGTCAGAGGACCTGAGTTCAGATTCCACCTCTGACACTTACTACCAGAGTGATCTTGAGCAAGATTCCAGTTTCTTCATATTCCTAAACTGAGATTGTGGGGCTCAATGACCCTTCTAGGTCTATGAACTTCCATGGCGGCTCATTGAATTTCTGGAGACCATGAATTGTTAGGATATATTTCCTTCCATTAAGACTTCCCTGTCAATTCCATCTATCAATCCTGGTACTAGCCTCTGGAGGCAAGCCAGACAAGTCCCCCAAACACAGCCAGCCCCTCAGATATGTCAATAAATCAATTAAATATTTATTAAGCAACCTACTATGTGCCAGCACTATGCAAAGTGCTGGAGCAACAAAAAGAAGCAAAAGACAGTCCCTGCCCTCAGGGAGCTCACAATCTAATGAGGAGGCAACAAACAAATATATACAAACAAGCTATATAGAGGACAAATAGGAAATAATTAACTGAGGATGGCACTAGAATTTAGAGGGGTTGGGGAGGGCTTTCTGGAGATGGTGAGATTTTGGTTAAGACTCAAAGTAAACGGTGGATGCCAGAAGGCAGAGATGAGGAATGAGGAGTTTTCCAGGCATTGGGAACAGTCAGAGAAAATTACCTGAGTCAAGAGACAGAGTGTCTTGCTCATGGAACAGCAAGGAGGCCAGTGTCACTGAATCAAAGAGTATGTGGTGGGGGGGAGCAAGGTATAAGAACACTGGAAAGGTAGGAGGGGCTATGTTATGAAGGCTCTGAATGCCAAACAGAGAATTTTGTATTTGATTCTGTAGGTGACAGGGAACCATTTAATTTTATTGAGTAAAGGGGTAAAATGGTTGGACTTCAGCTTTAGGGAAATCACTTTAATGGCTGAATGGAGCATGGATTGGAGGGGGAGAGACTTGATGTAGGCAGACCCACCAGCTGCTATTGCGACAATCAAGGCATGAAGTGATGAGTGCCAGCAGCGTTAAAGGAGAGAGGGTAGCAGGTGTGAGAAATGTGGCAAGGTGAAAGTAACAGGCTTTGGGAACAGCTTGGATATGGGGGGAGGGGGAGAAATAGTGAAGAATCAAGGAGGACTCCTAAGTTGTGAGGTTGAGGGACTGGCAGAATGGTGGTGCCCTCTACAATAACAGGGGAGATAGTGGGAAAATGTGGCGTTAAGGGTAAATATCATGTGTTCCATTTTGGACATACGGTTTCAGATGTCTATTGGACATCCAGTTTGAGATGTCTGAAATACATTTGGAGAGGTGAGATTTGAGACCAGCAGAAAGGTTGGTGCAGAGAGATAAATCTGAGAGTCATTAGCATTGGGGTGGTCATTAAATCCATGGGTGCTGATGAGATCCCCAAGTGAAGTAGTATAGAGGCAGAAGAGAAGAGGGCCCAGGACAGAGCCCTGAGGGAAACTTACAGTTAGAAGGTGTGACCTGGAGGATGATCTATCAAGGCTAAACAGCCACAGTTCCTTCCACCTCCCCCCAGGTGCATGATTTTAGCATCCTTCACCATCCCGCTAGTGGGAGCTCTCCATGAGCTTTAAAGCAAACAGCTGCCAGCCTTTTATTCTATCTACATTTTACATGTGAGGAAGCCAAGACTGAGAAAGTTAAAATGACTTGCCTGAGATAGTATAGCTCATAAGTATCAAAGGCAGGATTTGAACCCAGATCTTTCTTCTACACGATAAGGCCTTTCTGTCTACTGTCTCAAATCAACCATGTCTTTCAAGTATCACAGAACTGAAAGAGATGTTAGAAAACAGATCGACCTTCTACCCCATTCAGGGTAATAATCTAGTAGTATCTAGGTTGGTAGTCAGCTAGAATATTCTTGAATATCCACAGTGACTTCTAACAAAATACTGCTTGTAATACTCTAAAAACACTGATGTCCAATCAAAACTCTCCGCACAATAGTTCTTACAGGGGTGGGGAACCTGTGGTCTCCAGGCCACATGTGACTTTCTAGGTCCTTGGGGTGTGGCCTTTTAACCAAGTCCAAGTTTTACAGAACACATATTTGTTCTGTGAAGTTTGGATTCAGTCAAAAGGCAGCACTTGAGGACCTAGAGTGCCACATGTGGCCTCGAGGCCCCAGGGTGCCCACCCCTGTAATCTAGAAGCATCATAGATATAATATCTATATTGGCCATGTTTGAGGTGTATCTATCCATCCCTAGAGTCGAGAACTGGAAGGGCTGTCATTTGGAAGAGAGATCAGATTTGTTCTGTTGGGTCCTCATCTGTAAAATGGGGATAATGATAGAACCTACTTCCTCGGGTTTTTATGAAGATTAAATGAGAGTATTTGTAAAGTGCTTAGCAAAATGCCTAGTGCACAGTAGGCACTTAACGAATGCTTATTTCCTTCCTTTTTTCTTCCCTGGAAAGAAGAACTAGGAATGATGTGTAAATGTAGCACACATTTAGGCTTGATGTCAAGAAAAAAAGTTACTAATAATTAAAGCCATTTAAAAGTCAGTTAGTCATTATGCATTTATTAAGAACCTTCTATGCACCAGACAGGGTAGCTAGGTGGCACAGTGGATGGAGTGCTAGGCCTGGAGTTAGGAAGACTCATCTTCCTGAATTCAAATCAGTCCTCAGATACTTCCTAGCTGTGTAATCCTGAGCAATTCACTTCCCCTTGTTTGCCTCAGTTTCCTCATCTGTAAAATGATCTGGAGAAGGAAATGGCAAACCACTCCAGTATTTTTGCCAAGAAGACCCTAAATGGGCTCACAAAGAGCTGGATACAACTGAAAAGCTACCAAACGACACCAACAACAAATGTAGAAAGAAAAGGAAAAACATAGTCCCTCACCTCCAGGAGCTCACATTCTAACAGGGGAGACAATATATACATACAAAATACCGTCAGAGTGGATGGAAGGAAATCTCAGAGGAAGGGCACAAAAGTGAAATGGATTGCCCCAAGAAGTGATGGCTTTCTCCTCATGGAAGCAGAAGATGAATAACCACTTATGGGAATGATAGAATGGCAGATTACCTCTGAATGTGGTTGAACTAGATGGCTGCTGAGCCTCCTTCCTAATCTGTGTGACTCTGTGGTTCCTGTCCATCTACTGGCAGGGTCAACATTCTCTCTCATGTTTCAGGGTAGGGATAGCACAACATTATAGTTAGAAGACTTGGCTTCAAATTTAGCTCTGTCATTGCCTAGCTGGATGACTTTGGGAAATTCACTTCAACTCCCTGGACGTCATCTGCAATGAGAGTATCTTGAACATAAATTTCTTCTAAGGCCCCTTCCAACTTTCAGTCTGTGATGTTAGGACCCATTAATTAAAGTGCAAGGGGCAGTTCCCTTACATTGGATGACTGAGTAGGAACTTGGAATTATGAGCAGAATCCAGCATGGTCTCCCTCTCTCAGTGGCTGATTCTGCTCTCTAGGTCATTTTGGAGTATTAGAACAACAGAAGTGGACCTCGACCTTGGATGAACCAAGGCAGGGGTGACACCCTTCAAGATAGAATTACTTAGCTTCTCTCCCAAGCTAGGACCCAATTACAAAAGAGTAACATTGTGAGAGTCAGCTCACACGCAGTAGGAAAAGAGTTATATCTTGAGTCAGAGATCAGTTGTTGTTCTTTGGTCATTCTGTCATGCCCTACTCTCCGTGACCCCACAGATTACAGCACACCAGGCCCTTCTCTCCTCCACTATCCCACAAAGTCTGTCCAAGTTCGTGTTCATTGTCTCCATGACACAGCGGATCTGAGTTCAAATCAAATGTCTTCCCCTTACTCCTTAGACTGGAATCAGAAAGACCCAGGTTTGAGCCTGCCACCAATGTTCAATAGCTGCGTGACCCTAAACAAATCACTTGATCTCTCCAAGACTCAGTTTCCTCATCTGTAAATTGAACGGGTTGGATTTAGTATCCTCAGAGGCCCCTTCTGACTAAATTTATGAGTATGGTCTTATCTGTACAACCTGAGGCTAGTCTCTGGATTTCCATTTATTCCACTGTAAAATGAGAGGGCTGGATTAAATAGCCTCTAAATTTCCTTTTATTTCTCTAAAGACCCTTGATAGCAAGAGAATATAGCAACCTTTGTTTGAAAATATAGGGAAATGTAGTTTTAATTCACATCTTGTGGCAGGGAGGGAGGGGGAACATGGGGAAAAATTCCAAAGGGAAAAAGCAGCAGCTATAGGCGCTTTACTAGACATAGCCTTCTAAAGAGAAAGATTCAGGCTATTCAGCTCCACATAAATCTCTAAGCATGCTTCCTTATGCATCTGAATACACCAGCAGAAGCAGAGGCAGAGGCCCACTTGCCCATCCAAGCAGGCATTCATTTGAACAAAACTGGGAGGGATCGTTACTGACCAGAATGGACACTTGTGCTAAACAGAGAGACTGAAAGGGAAACCTAAAGTCGTGATCAAGATGAATTCATGCCCAAATGAAATGATCGATGCTGGTCTCTGGGAGACACGAAGCAGTTGCCAGCACAGCTCAGTAACACTTGATGGAGGCCAGATGGCTGGAGCATCAGCATTTCCGTGTGTGACTAATGAAGCATGGAATAAAGGCACTTAATGCCCCTGCAGTATCCAAAAGGAATGCTTCCTATTAGAAATCCATGCCTGGGTGTTCCAAATTCAGTCTGAGGGTTATAACACTTCTCAGGAACCACTAAAGAAAGGGAAAAGACAGCAGGAGCAGGAAGCAAAGAGCAGAGAGGGAGAACAAAGCCTGTGAACTACAGCAGAGTCCAAGGACAAGCCCGGAATCTGATAGTTGACAAGGCAAAAGGTCACCAAAAGACCAGATGGAATCCAATTCATACCATCCCCTGCAGATGCAAAGTTTTCTCTGCAATTTTGCTACTGGGCTTTGAATGTCCCCCAGCTGACATTACCAAATTATGCAAATTCAAGAAGAGGGAGTTAGGAGTAGGTTGGAGCCAATTTATATCCAATTAGGTTTCCCCTCAAACCCAAAGTTCCATCAAGTCCATATTTTAGTAAAATCCAAATTAGGCCCTAAGTCCAAAGCACAGTCGTCTCTCCAACTCAGGTTACCGAGCCAGATCGCACTTGCCAAGCTCATCTCCTAATTGGAAGAATCACTGGAGGTAGAGGACTCGGAGGTTTAGAGAGAACTTTAGGAATCGTTTGAACCATTCCATGTACCTAGTCTGTGCAGTGGATGGAGTGCCGACCTTGGGATGAGGAAAATCTGAGTTTTCCTCACACTAGCTGTGTGATACTAGGCAAGTCACTTAACCTCTGTTTGCCTCAGTCTCCTGTTCTGTAAAGTGGGAATAGTAACAGCATCTACCTCCCAGGGTGGTTGTGAGGACAAAATGAGATAACACATAAAGCACTTTGCAAACCTTCCATAAGTTACCACTAGTGTTATTGTTAAGATAGCATAGATTAAGATGAATTAATTAATTAAGATTAAGATAAAGGTTCATACCCAGGCATTCTGATTCCCCAAGTCCAGTGCTTTTTTCTCTTTGTCCATGTTCCCTTTCATCCAACTTTTCCATTTTACAGATAGGTAAATCAAGGCCCAGAGAGATTAAATGGCTTTCCCACAACCAAAGAGGCAGTAAAAAACAGAACTGGCATTTGAACTCAGGTCTTCTTGCTCCAAAGGCAAGGCTTTTTCCACTACATTTTAAGTTGCCTGACAGAAAATGGCAAAGTCTGGATTAGGACCCAGACCCGGTATCTCAGATTCCAAAGGTCAGCATTCTGTCTATTAGGAATACGGTAGTTAAAAGTAGCATGTTCCTTTTAGTAGCCTCCAGTAAACAAGTCTAGAAAGACTTCAGGGTGACTACCTTATTTCTGCCTCCATATTAACATTCTTTAGCATAGTGCT
This sequence comes from Trichosurus vulpecula, assembly GCF_011100635.1. NCBI lineage: Eukaryota > Metazoa > Chordata > Mammalia > Diprotodontia > Phalangeridae > Trichosurus > Trichosurus vulpecula. The sequence continues at coordinate 27,474,594 of NC_050574.1, forward strand.
CTTACCTCTCATTGTGAGATTCCAAATTGATGCTGACAGGTTTATGGAGCCTTTCATCTTGATTGTGTTTATAGAGTTGGACAAATACATCTTGACACGGAGGTGAGGGATGAAGACAGCTGCAGAGGAAGCCAACCTTGCCTTCCAAATGAGAGTTTCCAAATCAGGGTGGATGGTTCTTAAGGTTTATGGTCAGAAGGATGAGAGGGATTTCCCAAGAAGAAGGATAATAACTCCCATTTCCGTATCAGATTAAGGATTACAAAGTACTTTCTTCACAACTACCTTTTAGGGAAGGTATTTCAAGTATTATTACTCTCATTTTAAAGGCAAAGAAACTGAAGCTCAAAGGAATAAGAAGACTTTGCATATGGTAAATTATACAACTAACAAGGATTTATGAAATGCCTACTATGTGCCAGGCATAAAAGACACACATATAAATGAGACAATTGCTTCCTATAAGAAGCTTTAGATTCTAAAGGAGACAAAATGGAGGCTGGAAAGGATATGGATGGCCAAGAATGATGGTATGCTCCTATAATATCTGCTACGGGGAAGGCTAATGCGGGAAAATCTCTTGAAATCTGGGGTCCTGAGCTCCAATAGATCTAAGCTATGGAGTGTCTTTACCAAATCCACCATTAATAAGGTGAGATCCCCGAGGACAGGAAACCGTCGGGCTGCCCGAGGAGAGGCAAACTGGGCCAGATATAAGACAAAGCTGGTTAAAGCTTCCATACCAATCAGCAGTGGAACTAGGCTGGTGAGCAGCTTTACTTCTAGCCTGGACAGATAGAGAGATCTAATCTCAAAAATATAGAGAGAATTGTTGTTCAGTCACGTCCGACTCTATGTGACCCCATGGACTTTTGTCCTTGGAGATTTTTGGCAAAGATGCTTGAATGGTTTTCTTCCACTAGTAGGTCTCTATTTTACAGATGAGGAAACTGAGGCAGACAGTAGTGAAGTGACTTGCTGGGTCACACAGCTAGTAAGTGTCTGTGGTCAGATTTGAACTCTGGTCTTCCTGGCTCCAAACCCAGTGCTCTATCCACAGCACCACCTAGTTGATGTAGATAGATTCATACATACATACATGCATGTGTATGCAAACATGTACATGTGTGTATATATACACACACATGCACACATATATATATGTATACACACACACAGAGGGGTTGAGATACTTGATTTTTTCATTCATTCAACAAAAAACATATTAAGTACCTACTATGTGTCATACCCTCTGCTAGACACTGGAACTGCAAAGAAAAAGAGGTAAACTACCCCTACCATCAAAGGACTTGTATTCTATGGGGAAAAAATTATGTATATACATAAGAAAATACAAAATACATACAAAATAAAGAGAGGGAGCTATGTGGCATGGTGGATAGCACACTGGAGTTGGAATCAGGAAGACCTGAGTTCAAATCCCACTTCAGGCACTCACTACATGTACTAGTGAAACTCTAGGCAAGTTATTTAACGTCTCTCAGCGTCAGTTTCCCTATGTGTAAAATGGGGGTGACAATGGTACCTACCTTGCTGGGTTGTTGTGAGGATCGAATACGATGACACACGTAAAATGTATTGCAAACCTCAAAGAGCTAAATAAATGCTGGTTATTATCATTATGAAATACAAAATAATGTGGGGGAAGGAAAGTAATGAAGAAAGACCTTCTGTAGGAGGTGGCACCTGAGCTAAGCTTTGAAGGAAGCAGAGGTGAGGAGGGAAGGCATTACAGGCATGGGGCACAGCTTAGGCAAAAGCACAGAGAAGAGAGATAGAATATCATAGATGGGGAACAGCGAGTAGGCTTCTGTCACTACATCACTTTGGGACTTTGGGGCAAGACAATTTCCCCTCTAGGCTTTGATTTTTCCCCTCTGTAAAATAAGGAGATTAAATCAGAACCCAAGTCCCCTGATTCCCAAACCAGCACTCTTTATAGCACAGGAAGGAAACAAGCATTTATTAGACACCTACTGTGAGCCAGGCACTGTGCTAAGCACTTTCTGAATACTATCTCCTTCAATCCTCATAACTCTGGGAGGTAAATGGCATTACTGTTTTCATGTTATAGTTGAGAAAACTGAGGTAAACAGATCATTCCCAGGCAAGTGAAGTTGTGCCATTCCTGAAGACAAGGCGAGAGATGGAGATCTTCCTGGGAAGCAGTGTCATGCTCGGCTTCAAGGCAGGAGAGTCTGGGTTCAAATATGGTCGCCAACTCTTATTAGCCATATGACCACGACCACCGATTATAAAACTGAGCATCAGTTCGTTTCCTAATCTGTAAGACGTTGATAACAATATTAAAGCCATCAATTCCAAACCAGTTCCAAATTCCAAGCACAGAGAGTTGAGATACTTGATTTTTTTCATTCATTCCACAAAAACATATGAAGTACCTATAGCTCTGGACAGACAGTGGGTGCAGTGGATAGGGTGCTGGCCCTGGAGTCAGGAGGACTAGAGTTCAAACCCAGCCTCAGACACTTACTAGCTGTATGACTCTGGGCAAGTCACTGTACCCTGCTTGCCTCAGTTTCTTCATCTGTCCAATGAGCTAGAGAAGGAAGTGACAACCTACTCCAGTATCTTTGCCAAGAAAACTCCCAAAGGGGTCACAAAGAGTTAAAGAAGACTGGGAAACAACTAAGCAACAATATTTTATAGGTAAGTAGGTTGAGGCGCAGAGAGGACATATGATTTATCTAGGGTCACATAATTAGTAAACATTTATGGTGGGATCTGAATTCAGGTTTGAGTCAAGGCTATGGGGAATGTAAACTACTTTACAAACTTAAAGTACATAAGGTCAGCTATTTTTACTAACCCAAGCATCTTTCTTGTAACTATAAATTTTTGTGGGTATCTTTTGTCTTAAAACACTTACATTTCCCTATATATACCTCCCATCACCCCCTAGAGATGCATTCCTCATAATAACAAAAAAGAAATGAAAATATAGTAAAACCAAATTAAACAAAATAAAAAATTCCTAACATTATATGCAATGTTCCACACCCATGGTCTTTCCCCCTCTGTAAAGAATGGGGGAGGGGAGGTTCCTTTTCGTGTATGCTCTTTGGGAAATCAAGCTTTAATTCAATTATTTTATTCCGAAAAAATCTGTGTTTCAGACTCCTTCATTCATTCCAGCTCCTGAGGAGAAAAAAAGAAGGAATTCATGTGAACACACACACACACACACACACACACACACACACACACACACACACACACACTACGGTTTTAGCCTAATGAGCTGTGAGCATGACACGCATTCAGATGGACAGCATAAAGATTACCACCAACCCTAAAAGGATAATGGACTTTGATTAACTACAGCGACAAGCAGAGTAAACCTGGGCTCTGATGGACAGCCCTGTGCATCCCCCTCCCCTGGGTGGTATAGAGAAAAGGCCCCCGTGTCACACCCATATCATTACTGCCTATGGATGCACAGAATTAATAGGTCATTTGTACAAAATGGAACAGGAAAAGAATTTCATTAATAATCCTAACTGGGTGGCAGGAGTCTGGGTGGGAAGCCAAGTAGCTAGCGAGCACAGACATCTTTAGCAGTACAAATAGGATGCACTCACATAATTAGCTCATCCATAATTTAACACTTCTGTTCGTATAAAGTTTGTACTCATTAGTCAAAATCACATCTCTCATAAATCTACAAGTTGTTTTAAACAAATTAGGTTTTTGCTCAAAGCTTTCTTTTCCTTGTAAAATGTGCCCTTGGTACATGTGTAAGGAATCGAGGCTCTTCCTGCAAAATAAATGGGGGCTGCTCCTGTCACTGGGGTGCTGTGATTTTCCTGGGGGAGGGAGGGCAGGGCACAGTTTCCTAAAGTCCCGACATGCTGAAGTCCAAGACTCCTTCTTAACCCCCAACCTCAACGTTGTCTGCCACTAATCCAACATATACATACAAACTCACTTAGTTCAGGAGGAAAAGCCAGTAGCCTGAACTTTGATCTGGTGGCTCGATGGATAGAGCACTGGACCTGGAGTCAAGAAGCCCTGAGTTCAAATCCAACCTCAGACACTTACTAGCTCTGTGACCCTGGGTAAATCACTTAACCTCTATTTGTCTCAATTTCCTCAACTGTAAAATGGAGGTGATAGTAGTATCTACCTCTCAGAGTTGCAGTGAAGATCAAGGGAGATAATATTTGTAAAAATGCTTAGCACAAAGCCTGACACACAGTAGTAGGTACTATGTAAACGAAGGGAACCCAGTTCAGTGCACTATCTGACTTTTTAGACTACCTCAACCCAGTGGATTGCAACAATGCTGACCCCATTCATCCCCTCTCACCTAGATTAGAACAATAATCTTACTTCTAATGGGTTTCTCCTTGCCACAAGACCCTCCCTAACCTATCCTTCACTCAACTTCTAGTGATTTTCCTAAAGCACAGGTCTGATCATGTTGCCCCACCCTCACTCAGTAAACTCCAGTAGCTCCCTATTACCTCCAAAGTCACATATAAAACACTCTGATGGGCATTTAAAGCCCTTTATAACCTAGCCCCTTCCTACCTTTCCAGCATTCTTACACCTATACTCCCCATGTACTCAACAATCCAGTTATGCTATCCTATTTTGAGGCAGCTAGATGTGGAAGTAGATGGAACTCTGGGCCTACAGCTAAATCCAGCCGAAGACACTTACTAGATGAGTGACCTTGGGCAAGTCACTTAACCTCTGCCTGCCTCAGTTTCCTCAAGTATGAAATGGAGATCAAAATAGCACCTCCCTCACAGAGGTTGCTGTGAACATTAAATGAGATATTTGTAAAGCATTTAGCAAAGTGCCTCCACATAGTAGATGTTTAACACATGCTTGTTCCCTTACCCCCCACCCTTACACATCCCTGGAATATGACCTTCTATTTCCTTGTCTTTGTACTGGCAGATCCCTATGCCTGGAATGATTTCCATCTTCCCCTCTTAATTTCCTTGGCTTCCTTCAAGACTCCATTGAAATATTTCCTTCTCCAAGAGGTTTTTCCTTGTCCCCCTAGCTACTAGTGCCTTTCTCTTTGCGGTGACCTTCCATTGATTCTAAATACAAGGTGTCCCAAAAGTCTTAGTGCTGTTTTAAGCTTCAAGCTATGAAAGCTAAAATCTGAACTAAGACTTTTGGGACATTTTCTATATCTTGTATGTACCAGATTTACATGTTGTCTTCCCCGTTAGAATGTAAGCTTCTTGAAGGCAGGGACTTTTGCTGCTTTTCTATCCCCCCTTTGCTTAGCACAATGCCGGGCACATAGGCAATGCTTAGTAGATGTTTGTTAAGTTACCGAATGACTTACTGACTGTCCCACATCACCCCAGATAGCAAAAAGAAGAGTCAACGATATAAGCTGTAGGGAACAGAGCTTAACTCCATTTTACAGTTGAGGAAATTGAGGCAAATAGAGGTTAAGTTATTTACCCAGGGTCACAGTTAGTAAGTGTTTGAGGTTGGATTTGAACTTAGAGCTTCTTAACTTCAGGTCCAACACTCTATCCATTGAGCCACCAGCTGCCTTTAATGGCACATAAGGTTGAGGTTGGGGGTTAAGAAGGAGTCTTGAACTTCAGCATGTCAGGGTTAGATACCCCTTAGTAGTATCCGTCTCAGAAATATCAATATGGCTAGGAAAGCACGCCCCCCACCAAGAAAACCACAGCACCCCAGTGATGGGAGCAGCCCCCATTCATTATGCAAGAAGAACCTCAATTCCTTACACATGTACCAAGGGCACATTTTACAAGGAAAAGAAACCCTCCAATTTTACATCAGAAGAAACTGAAGCCTGGAAAGGTCATAAAATCGCTGCTGTCCCCAGTACACTGAGGGTGCTGACATTGCTTGTACTACTTAAGCAGCCTAGTTAATAAAGAAACAATTTGCTACCCAGTTTGAGGTCTGGGGAGAGTTCCTACTTCACCCTGCTCTGCTCTGCTCTGCTTTCTCACCAATGACCAGTCTTGTAGGGTCTCTCTATCTTCACCTCTATCCTCTCCTCGCAAACAAGGTACATACAGGTTTTTGCTCAAAGCTTTCTCTTCCTTGTAAATACTAACTATTATTATTTATGATTACTATTGTTATTAAAAGCTCTTAAAATTAAAGATTATGTTCAAAAGGCCACCACTTAAATGAAGTCTTTTCCATCCTTCCAGCATTTATTTTTTCTTTTTCTCTCCTCAAATTATCATTTATTTACTTACCTGCTTACATGTTGTTGTTCAGTCATGTCCAACTCTTCATGACTCTGTGGACCATATCACGTTGATACTGTCCATGAGGTTTTCTTGCCATGGATACTAGGGTGGTTTGGCATTTACTTCTCCAATGCATTAAGGCAAACAGAGGTTAAGTGACTTGTGCAGGGTCACACAGCTAGTTATGTTTCTTAGACTGAATTTCACCTCAGGTGTTCCTGACTTCAGATCTAGCACTCTATGTAATGAGTCCTCTAGCTACTTTACATTTTGTATCCCCCAGTAAAATGTACTAGCTAGCACTTAAATAGAGCTTTAAGATTTTCACTGAGTAGAGCACCGGCCCTGGAGTCAGGAGGACCTGAGTTCAAATCCAGCCTCAGACACTTGACACATGTACTAGCTGTGTGACCTTGGGCAAGTCACTTAACCCCAATTGCCCTGCCAAAAACCAAAAAAAAAAAAGATGTTTTCACAGTGGATAGGGTGCTGGGCTTGGAGTCAGGAAGACTTTATCTTTGTGAGTTCAAATCCGGCCTCAGACACTTACCAGTTGTGTGACCCTGGACAAGTCACTTAACCTTGTTTGCCTCAGTTTCCTCATCTATAAAATGTGCTGGAGAAGGAAATGGCAAACCACTCCAGTATCTTTGCCAAGAAAACCCCAAATGGGAGCACAAAGAGTCAGACACAACTGAATGAAAAACAACCAAAAAGCAAATTAAGATTTTCCAAGCACTTTACAAACATTTATCATCATAATAACCTTAAGAGGTAAGTGGATTATTATTCTATTTTAAAGAGGAGGAAACCGAGTCATACAGAGATTAAGTGACTTACCTAGCATCACAGAGGTAATATGGAATTGGTATAAATGGATTTAAATTCAGATCTTCCTATCTCCAGGCCAGGCATTCTATCTCTACACACTAAGCTACCTTTATCACAGTCTCTAATCACAGATTAGAAAACTCAGATCCTAGGAGAGTCAATGCCTTCCCAAGGCTGCACACATAATAAGAACCGAAGGCAGGATTTGAATTCAGGATCTATCATGCCAGAGTCAGGGCTCTTTCTACTGTGCCATCCAGACAACCTCACAGCATTGCTATAGGATCAAACGAGAAAATGGGGCAAAATGCTTTAAGAACCTTAAAGTATTATGTAAATTATCATTCATTGTCACTATCGGAAGGAGGGAAAATGGACCTGTAATTACATCAGCGTGGGGAGCTTAGGAAACTCTCTCCACCAATGGAGATTGGCAGCTGTCCATTAGTTAACTTATAGTTTCACAGACTTGACTGAGGCACTGAAAGATAAAGTGTCTTTTTCAAAATTATATAGCCTGTATCAGAGAAGAGACTTGAAGGTAGGTCTACCTGATTCCAAGGTCAGCTCCTTGCCACTCTTCTATGCCACTTATCATCAATATCACACCATCATCTTCATTACCATTATCATCCTCACCATCACCATCTTCCTAGCAATTAGAGCTGTCTCCAAGTGGAATGCGTACCTGGGAAGGGATGAATGACAATTTGTTTGATATGTTATTGTGAAGGGTCTCTTCATGTACAAGTTGAACTAGATGGTCATTGAGTTCCTTTCCATATTCCCTTGAGTTCCTTTTCCAGTTCTCATATTCCATGATTCTATGATTCCCCATCATTCTTTTTTATGTGTCAGAAAGATACTAGGTGCTTAATAAATATTTCATGAATGAAAGAATGAAGTATGGGGTATTATTTTTGCACTGCTGCTATTAATCATGGCATAAACTCTTAAGATCATGAAGTGCTACCACCCCCCTCCCCCAGAAAAGCATGACACTTTTCTCTGATGAATGTAAGGAGCTTTAATGAAGAAAACTACTGGATTCCAACTCCAAAAGAGATAGACAGAGACAGAGAGAGCTCCTTGGGCAAAAATATGAGTGGATGTTGTGCCAAGAGGAGCCCAGAGATGAAATACTAAATGTAGTCATCTACTCACTGTGTCTAGGAGGATATGGCTCAGCTCCCAGCCTTCAGAGTGGGGAGCAAGGCATCTTAGTTACCAATAAACCGTCTGAATGATCGATCTCTACTTTTTCTACCAGAAGAGTAAATAAATTGCAGGATCAAAGGATCATAGGTTTAGCATTAGAAAGAAGCTTATAGGTCATCTAATCTAGCCCTCACTGCCCCCCATATTTATAAATTATAAGACTCAGGCCCAGACACCGAAATGGTATACCCAAGGTCACCAAAATGGGCAAAATTGAGATTAGAGCCCTAGTCATAAGGTCACAGAGTCACATAATTAAAAAGTTGGAACATTATACACGATTACAGACATGCGGTATCTGTAAGGACTCACTCTGATAGACTTGGCTTTTCTCATCAATGCAAGGTTCAAAGATAGCTCCAAAAGACTCACGATGGAAAAAGCCATGCACGTCCAGAGAAAGAATTACGGAGTCTGAATGCAGATTGAGGCAAACTATTTTGCTATCTTTTTTTTTTCCTCCTTTTTTGGTTTCATTTCTTCTTTCTCATGATTCATTCCATTGGTTATAATTCTTCTTTATAACTGGACTATTATGCAAATAAGTTCAATGTGAAGGCATATGTAGAACCTATATTGGATTGCATGCTGTCTTGAGTGGGGGAGGGGGGAGGAGAGGGAGGGAGAGAAAATTTGGAACTCAAGAACTTGTGGAACTGAGTATTGTAAACTAAAAATTAAAAAATAAATTAATTAAAAAAAAAAGTTGGACAGGACATCAGTGGCCATCTAGTCCAACTCATTCATGAAGGAATCCTCACTATAACATGACCAACAAGTACTTATTTAACTTCTCCTTGAAGACCTCCAGAGATCAGGACCCCAGCACCTTCCCGTGTAGTCCATTCCACTTGTCAATAGATCTAGCTATGAGGAAGTTTTTTTTGGTGGAGCAGTTTCTAGACATCAAGTCTAAACTTGCCTCATTACAGATCTTCAGTTTAGAGCTGAAAGGCATCTCTGAAGTCATTGGGTTGCCTTTCTAGGATGATGAAGTCAGACAGAGAGCTTAAGTGAGTTTCCCTTGATTGCCCAGGTATAATGTGACAGAGCCATTATTCCTTTGTTAAGCTTAGCATTTATATAACAAGTAAAGATTTGCAAGCTCTTTATAAATATTATCTCAGTTTATCCTGACAACAACTCTTGGAAATCAGTGCTATGATTATTCCCATTTGACCGATAGGGAACCAGAGGTTATATGACTTGTCCAGGGTCACATAGCTAGGAAGTATCTGAATCTGAACTCAGATCTTTCTGACTCCAGGTTCAATGCTCTATCATTGTACCACCCAGCTGACTTTTTTGAACCAAGTTCTTCTGAATCCGAAACCAGGTCTTTTTCCATTAAAAAAGGGCACCTCCTTAAGGGATAGGCATGGTCTAGGAATCAGTGTCCCTCCTGAGAGATAATTATTGTATTCTCACAGAATTTATGGGCAGCGCCCCAACAGGTGACAAGGAGGCAGCAGGAGTACAGTAAAGAAGGGTATTGGCCCTATGCAAAATACATAAAGGGAATTATGAGCGTTTAACCCAAGGAAGAGAAGATTTAGGCAGGAACATGGTAACCTCCTACAACTATTGCAAAGCCAGTTGTATGAAGATGTATGATGATTATTCTGCTTGAAGTTACAGGGCAGAATCAGGAATAATAAGTAGATGTTCCTAAAATGTCTTGATGTCAAGAAAAACTTCCCAATGACTAGAGGGAGCCCAAAGTTCAATGGGCTGTCTTAGGAAGTAGGAAGGTATTTCCCCATTCTGTGTTCATGAGTTCCTCTTCTTTTCTCTACACACAATTAGCCACCCTATCTTGCAGGTGCTTCTCTCTAAAGAGAGCCCACCCATCTCCCTCTGTAGTATATTTACCCGCTTGCATGTAAGTAGCCTTTTCAACTCAGCAGATGCATTTCTGCCAGCAGGGTTTCCCAAGATTCGAGGATGTTTCCTTCATGGTTCTTTTCTTCAGCAGGCACTGAAGGTCAGCTTTTCTCTGCATGGTCAAGTGCTTTGTCTTATGAATTAGAATAACCAGTCTCCTCCAATGGCTAAAGCTTGGTGCCAAGTAGAACAGAACAACCTAGAAATCCAGTCAATTAGCCCAACCCCTGTACTGGCAATTAAGTTGGGACCTTCTTACTCTTTTAGAATGATAAATTAATTAACCTCTTTGATTGAGTCTTACTAGGTGCTAAACCCCAGGCCCAAACCCCAATTACTAGGTGCTAAGCCTACGTGGGCGTGAAGCCCTCAGGTTCCTAAGGTGAGTTGCTAAGAGCAGAGCCAATAGTAGGAGCCTAAGTTCTGGTCACTCAGATGACATTTGATGATGGCTAAGGAGTGCATAAAAAGAGAGAACAGAGCTATTTGCTTGGGGCTCTCACTCTTAGCAGAGTGCTGATGTGGAGACTCTGAGCAGCTGTAGTTAAGAACCCTCCAGCTTGTGAACCCACATGTGGATGCCTTTCTTGGTAATTATGAATTGTATTTGGTCTGTTTATAAATGTATGTTTGTAATTTGTTTATATTTGCTCTGAAGTTCAGGGTGCTGGCTTTTCCCCCTGAACTAAGTGAATATTTGTATGTTGGATTGAAATAAGATTGTTAACCCCTTAATGTTGCTTTCCTTAGTAAAGCAGATCAAAAGAACCTGTGCTGGCAGTGTTCTTGCTGTTGGGCTTGTGTTGGTCTTTCACCCCCACAGCAGCTGCTAGCCAAATTGTTGTAATGACCCCCTTGCCTCTGAGCAGAACTGGAACCTCACTAGCTAATTATCTCTAGGTCTATAGGCTCGAAGGGCTATGTGTGTCTAACTCTTTGTGGTCCCATTTGGGGTTTTCTTGGTAAAGATACTGGAGTGATTTGCCATTTCCTTCTCCAGTTCATTTTACATATGGGAAAACTGAAGCAAATAGGTTAAATGACTTGGCCAGGGTCACATAGCTAATAAGTGTCTGAGGCTGGATTTGAACTCATAAAGATAAATCCTCCTAACTCCAGGCCCAGAACTCTATCCACTGAGCCACCTCACTGCCTGAGTTCAAATCTAGCTTCTGCCATTTACTTTAACATTGACTTTGAACAAGCAATTTGACCTCTAAGGGGCTCTGAATTTTCTCATCGGTAGAGTGGGACCACAAAACTTATTATAATATCCATCACCCAGAACTGTTGTAAGGGTCAGATAAGATAATATACATAAGTGTCAGCAATTATTATCATAATTTTTATTGAACTATTTTTACATCCCCTTTATTTCCTAGTGTGTCCGACACCCATAGCACCTTGAGATCTGTCCCTTATAACCAAGAAGTTTTTTAAAAAAGAGGAAAAAAAGCAGTCCAGAAAAAATAATCAACACATCAGCCAAGTCCAACATTATATTTAGTATTCCATTCCCCTAGTCCTCCACTTCTTCAAAGAAGGGAGAGGGGTTCAGTTATTATTATTTTCCTATCTCTTACATACCAATAGCCCATTCCAGAGACTAACATCCCTTTCTCTTAAGGAAACCCTTCCTTAATCATAAAACAATGTTTCTTGTTCTATTACTAGCCCACTTCTTCTGAGTCGATTTGCCATATATTTCCTTTTATACTACTAGCCTCTTCCTCTGAGTTGACTTGCCACAGGAGACACCAACCTTCCCTTTACAACTATCCCTCATGAACCCAAAACCCTACAAAAAGGAAAACTTGGCACCTGGCCTTCCCTGATGTCCCAAATTAAGTTGCCTTATGAATTTCTGTACCTCAGTCAGCAGAACACAAACCACTCAAGAAATCCATAAGACCCCAGCCCTACACCTACACAGAAGCATCTTGGGTATGAATAATGATTTGGGGGAGATAAAATTCCCAGTTAAGTGGCTCTGGGTCTGTTCTGGAGACATTCCACCCATGACGTCACCTTTGGGGCTAATAGGAGGTTTTCACTTGCTGGTGTCACGGCAGTCAGCCAAGGGCAGAAGAACCCTGTAATTTGTTGGGCTGTGTGAGGGATTAATGGATTATGATTGTACAGTTCCTACATCCACTTTGTATTAATTGTTGTCACTGCTAATGAAGGGTTTCTTTGGAGTGTGTGTGCCTGTTTGAGGCTGTGATGTCCCAATATCACAAAACCTTCACTGCTTCTCTTAAGCAGTAATTAGCCTGCATGCTAGAAAGCCTCCCTCAGCCTCTCTACCCCTGCCCCCACCCAAACTTGGAAAACACATGGAGATCTGAGTGTAACTTAGCCCCCAGATCCCTTCTTCAGAATGATTGTGCAAATGCATCCAAGTTGTGGCCCACACAGAATTTTCTAGATGAGTTTTCTAATCATGCCTAAGAGATGGGATCAGTAGCCTTCTCTGCATGTAGTATTAAAAAAATCAAGTACTTAGAAACATGATGTAAATTCTAACACATGGAAATAAGCAAAGAAATTCAACTCATCCTTTACAGAACGTAATGGAGAGGTTCTTAAATGAGGGTCCATAAACTTCTTTTTTAAATATTTTAATAGCTGCATTTCTCTGTAATTGGTTTCCTTTGTAATTTTATGTTTATTTCATGAATTTAAAAACATTATTCTGGGAAGGATTCCTTAGGTTTTTCCAGATCACCAGTAGAGTCCATGATACCAAGGTTAACAACCCCTACTCTAATGTGAGAAAGTAGTCGTTAACTCAAGGAACGGAAGCAAAAGATAGAGACCTAAATGGAGACTTAATAATGACATCCTGAATAATGAGTGGGTCAAAGAATAAATCATAGAAACAATTATTAACTATGTGAAAGATAATGATAATGATGAGACAATAACTCAACATTTCTGGGATGCAGCTAAAGTAGTCCGCTGAGGAAAAATGGTCTCTGAGAACATACATTAGCAATTTATTTTAAAACATTGAAGATTGATGAACTGAATGCACCATTTTAAAATTAGAAAATCAACAAATAGTGGGTAGTGTTGTATAATAGAGAGAACGCTAGACCTAAAATCAGGAAGCACTGTGTTTAAATCCCGCCTCAGACACTTACTAGCTGTGTGACGCTGGAGAAATCACTTCACTTCTCTGGGACTCAGTTTCCTCATCTATAAAATCAAGAAGGTAACTCGATGTCTAAGGATCCTTCTATCTCCAAATCTGTAACCCAAGTAAATAAACAAATGTAAAATAAATCCCAAGGAAAAAACTTTGTAATTTTCAGGAAAAATAGATAAATTAGAAACCAAAAAGACCTACAGGACCAAAAAAACAAAAAAGAAAGGAGATTCTTTGAAAAGATTAACAAAATTGATAAACCTTTAGCTAACAATTAGAAGAGGGAGGGAAACAAAATTTCCCAAATTTAAAGAATGGAAACAGGATTTCATGGAAAAGGAACTGAATTTGTACATAGAAGACCTAGTTCTGCCCCTTACTAACTACAGGTCACCTGACTCTCACCTGGAGCTCCAAGAAGCTGTAGCATTCACAGAGGCCACACCCCTGTAAAACCATCTTGACAGATGGGCTAAATCAGGTTGAAGGTAACTGATGGGCCTCAAACCTGTTGGTGAGTTGGGTGGGGGCGGGGATGTTCACCCCAAGTATGTGAAGACTTCCCCCAGTAGAATGGGCAGATGAAAACAATTTGTTCCAATGGCCATGAAGGCAGCTGAAGCTGGTGCTGTGGAGCACTTAGAGCTTGGTCTGGCATCAAAGGCGCCAGTGTCAGCTGCTGCATCCAAGGCTGTTACTGGTCATCCTCCCTTTTGTCTTGCCACTGGATTTCAATGACTGTGGAAGAGAGTGAGGCTGATGACTTTGTGCAACTCTATCTCACTCAAATCCCAATTCATACACAAGTCAGGATATCACTCTGCGATGTCATTGGTCCTCTTTGAAAATGAAGGACAAACAATGACAATTATATGACCTTTCCCTCTCTGGGATCTAATTTCCTTATGAAGGAGTACTCAGATCTCTTCTAGCTCTAAATCTATGGTCCTGAGACAATACTTTTGTGACAAGGTTCTGACCTCTAGATGCTGTTCCATATTACCAACTAGCCACTCCATAGTAAGTAAACAGTTCCTTTTGTTTCCTGGCACGCAACTTTCAAATGCCAGGAGAGAATGACTGTCCCATCATATCTCATTCTTTTCTTCAATGTGACTGCTCAGGTGGTCCTCCTGAGAACACACCAGGAGAAGACAGGAACCAGTCTCATGACCTTAAGCGAGTCACTCCAACTCTCTATCCTCAGTTTATCCAGCTGTAAAATGGAAGTGAAGCATAGATGGTCCCTAAAGCCCATTCCATTTCTAAATCTATAGTACTAAGAGAACAGGGAGAGAGCAATGGACCTGGGTTGAAATCCCTTGAATATCACGTCCTATGTCCGATCCAATTTAAACATAAGATCAGAGGTGTGTCGGAGCCAGCGCAAATTTGCTTAAGAGAGTCAATTGTCAAATTTTCAGTGTGAGTACTTACACCTCAGAAATCAGCAAAGGCTCCAAACTGGGGCTTGATTTATTGTCTGTTGGCTGTCTAGTCATAAGAAAGTGATGGAGAAAATGTTGGTAAGACAGATTAAACTTAAAGGTGTGTTGTGCATAGATTTTTTCTCTTTTCTTTTTTTTGGAGAGTCAATTATTAAACATTTACCAGTACACCTTGTATAGAATCCTCTAAACTTAAGATCCTTTGATGTACAGTGTATCTTGGTACCAACATCATGACAATAGTTAGCATTTATATAGTGCTTTAAGGCTTACAGAACACTTTACAGATATCTCATCTTATGCTCACAATAACCCTGGGAGATAGATGCTATTACGATCCCCAGACAGAAGTTAAGTGATTTGCCCAGTGTCACATAGCTAGTAAGAGTCAGTGGCTCGATTGGAACCTATATCAGTGCTCTATCTACTATAAAGCCTACCTGCCATCCTCCTTTGGGACAGTGTTTAGCATTCCTTTTAATCCCACTTTCTAGCTGCCTGTCTAACGTTGGAGTCTTCTTCAAGCCTACTCCCACCTTTTGGCATTTTGACTCAGTTTAGAAAGGACCATAGTCTCCTTGGATAACAGTGACTCCAAATTCAATGCTTCCCTCCGCCTCTCTTATTCTAGCTATCTTCTCTCTACTAGCCTGTAAAATCATTTGTCATTTTCATCATTATTCCCACTTACATGTTTAGTAAATATTTGGATAGCATTTTGCATTTCCAAAGGGCTTTTCCAGCATTTGTAGTCATTATCCTGTCATGTCTGTGAGAAGAGTCTCTGTGATTATCTCCATTTATCTAACAAACATTGAAGCAGATGGGTCTGGGAACTTGCAGGAAACTGGGCAGGATCGGAACCCAGAGCCCTATGAGCTCTTTTAACTTTTCCCTTCATTCTTTTAAGACTGTTAAGCTCTTCCAGGCTACTTGACAACCTAGGATAATAAACCAGGAATGAACCAAAAAAAGTGAGTCAAAGAGACATTGTGGTACTGTGGGAAGGAGCACTAAATTTGGAGTCTGGGGGCCTGGACTCAAATTCCACCTCTGTCATTTACCTTCAGACCTTGGGCAAGCCACTTCTCCTGTATGATCCCAAGTTTCTTCATCTATCCAGTGACGGAGTTGCAGTAGATGCCTTCTAAGGACCCTACCAGCTTTAAATCTGTGGCCCTCTGAACTTAGATGTTGTAAAAGAAGCAAATTTCAGCTTGATGTCAGAAAAACTTACTAATAATTAGTGATGTCCAAAGTAGCATAGGCTACCTTGAGAGATGATGGGCTCCCCACCTTGCATATCTTCAAGTAAAGGCGGAATTCTCACTTTGAAGTATATTACAATGGAGATTCTTCCTTAGATTACATGGCCACTGAGGTCCCTTCCAACTAAAAAAAAAATGATTGTGTGACTCAAACTACAAGGGGAAGAAAGCTCAGAGAAGAAGCTATGCCTGCCTCATCTCAGACAATAAAACTGCCTTGCATAGAGGAAAACACTTGAATATGAACATAATCAATGGGAACGTTTACCAACCACCCCACAGCCATCACTCCACCAAGTGTCAGCACCCCAGCTGTGGACAGCTCCCTGCTCTCATGCTCTACCTTTCCCCCTTTGTGTCACTCTATAACTGCCACCTCCCAGCTCTTATTTTTATCTTGCTCTCAGCTGCCAGGGCATATGACTCAAGAGGTTAAAAAAGCTAAATGGGAGTTAACATCTGTTATTTCAGGCAGGCCTGGTGTTAACTCACTGTATCACATTTCCCTCCAGGTCAATATCTTCACAGATACAGGGAAGTTCCAGGGTCCATTTTTACACATTCCAGCTTCTACTCAGCCAGGAACAAATGTCCACTTTCAAGTTTCTTCAGTTCTTATTATATAAAGGACACTTTTCGTAGTGTTATTCCTGATATTTTAAAGAAAGATGCAAGGATGGAAGGGTTAAAAGGTGAGGGGGTGGAAGAGGCTGAGTTCAAGAAAAAAATGAAGATTTGTCCCAACCCTGTATATAAGCTCATAGACCCAGAGCTGGAAGGGACCTTAGATTGCATCAAGTCCAATCTTCTCGCATTACTGGAAAGAACTTGAGGCTCAGAGAGATTAAATGACTTTCCCAGGATCCTAACTACCTTATTAAGTGACTTGTCTACAATCACACAGCTGCCCTGCACGGTGTGCCTGCATCAAAGAAGACACTATGCTCTATGAGTGAAGGAGAACTGTGGTAGCTCAAAAGAAATGTGAGATGTGCAAATTTAGAGTCATCTCCACTCCAAATGTTCATGCGGATTATTTGTGCCTGACCTGTGGTAGAGCTTTCCAAGCTCTTATTGGTCTGATCAGCCAGTCAGACACACTGTACCTTGACTCCAATGTAGTGATGTCATTTTGGTCTTCTTCAAGCACAAAGGACAATCATCAATGAACCAGTTTCCCTACTACTGTCAAAGGCCCCATCATGCTCCCAGACACATAAGTGTCATCCTGGACTCCTCACTCTCCCTCACTCCCCATATTCAATCTGCTGCCAAGTCCTATCAATTCTATCATTGGAGTATTTCTTCTATACGTTCTCTTCTCTCTTTTGAAACTGCCATCACCCTGGTTCAAGCCTTCATCACTTCATGCTTTGGCATGTCTTCACTCTTGCAATAGTCTTTTGGTTGGGTTCCCAGTCTCAAGTCTCTCCCCACTCAAATCCATACTCCACTAAACTATCAAAATGATCTTCTTAAAGTGCAAACTTAACCATGTCACACTCGTATCCAACAAATTCCAGTGAAACTTCATTACCTCCAGGATCAAACATAAAATCTTTTGTTTGGCTTCTAAAGCCCTTCATAACCTGATTCCTTCCTATCTTTCCATTCTTCTTATACTTTACTCCTCTACCCACACTCTACAATCCAGTAACAGTGGCCTTTTTGCTGTTCCTCAAACAAGACACCCTGTCTCCCTATCCCCATGCACTTTCATTGGCTGTCTTTGATACCTGGAATTCTCTCCCTCCTCAGCTCCACCACCATATTTGCCTGGATTCCTTCAAGTCTCAACTAAAATCCCACCTTCCATAGGAAGCTTTTCTCAGTCCTCCTTAATGTTAGTGGCTTTTTTCTGATATGATTTCCAATTTATCCTGTATGTATCTTGTTTGTATATTGTTGTTTTCATGCCATCTCTCCCATTATACTGATTTCTCCTTGAGGGCAGGAATTGTTTTTCCTTGTCTTTATACTCTCAGTTCTTAGCAGAATGGGTGGCACATAGTAGGCACATAATAAGTATGTGTTAGAATCTACCAATCACTTCCTGAAAGAGATCCCAAAAGGAAAACTCCTAGGAAAATTGCAGCCAAATTCCAGAGTTCCCAGGTCAAGGAGAAAATGTTGCAAGCAGCTAGAAAGAAAGAATTCAAGTGTTGTGGAAACACTATCAGGATAACACAAGATTTAGCAGCTTCTACATTAAGAGATCAAAGGGTTTGGAATATGATATTCTGGAGGTTAAAGGAGCTAGGATTAAAGGATTAAAATCACCTACCTGGAAAAACTGAGTATAATCCTTCAGGGGAAAAAATGAACATTCAAAGAAATAGAGGACTTTCAAGCATTCTTGATGAAAAGATCAGAGCTGAATAGAAAATTTGACTTTCAAATACAATACTCAAGAGAATCATGGAAAGGTAAACAGGAAAGAGAAATCTAAGAGACTTATTAAAGTTGAACAGTTTACATTCCTAAAAGATAATATTTGTAACTCATAAGACCTTTCTCAGTATTAGGGTAGTTGGAGGGAATATATATTTATATAGAGGGCACAGGGTAAGTTGAATATGAAAGGATGATATCTCAAAAATAAAATTAAGGGGTGAGAGAATAATTTACTGGGAGAAGTATAAAGGGATAGGTATAATGGGGTAAATTATCTCACATAAAAGAGGCAAGAAAAAGCTTTCACATTGGAGGGGAAGAGAGGAGAGGTGAAAGGGAATGAGTGAACCATACTCTCATTGGATTTGGCTTAAGGAGGGAATAGCATACACACTCAATTGAGTATAGAAATCTATCTTACCCTACAGGGAAGTAGGGGGGAAGGGGACAAGAGGGGGAGGATGATAGAAGGGAAGGCAGGTTGGGGGAGGGGCATCAGAAGCCAACACTTTTGAGGAGGGACAGGGTCAAAGGAGAGAATAGAATAATGGGAAGGTAGATAGGATGGAGGGAAATATAGTTAGTCTTTTACAACATGATTATTATGGAAGTGTTTTGCATGACTACACATGTACAACCTATGTTGAATTGCTTGCCTTCTCAATGAGGGTGGGTAGGGAAGGGAAAAGGGAGAAAATTTGGAACTCAACGTTTTAAAAATGAATGTTAAAAATTGTTTTTACACACAACTGGGAAATAATATATACAGGCAATGGGGTATAGAAATCTATCTTGCCCTACAGGAAAATAGAAGGGATGGGGCATAATAGTAGGGAGGGCAGATAAGAGGAAGGGATAATCAGAATGCAAACCATCTTGGGGTGGGGGAGGGGAGACATTGGGAGAAAATTTGGAACTCAAAATCTTGTGGAAGTGAATGTTGAAAACTAAATATTAATTAATTGATAAAAATTAAAAACAAATTTAAAAAGACAAAAAAACAAGTACTTGTAGATTTGGTTACACAGCTAGTAAGCAGCTGAAATAGGGTTTGAACTTCCTAAATTGAGGTCTAATGTACTGTCCAAGTTGCCTCTTAGTGTGTACAGCTTACTGAGGCCAAAAAAACATTTAAGTAAGCTGAAGAACTGTGTAAGATCAGATCCCCAGGAGATTGCTCTATAGAAAACCTGGGAAGGGCTCACATATGACAAGGTCTGTTTATGCAATGACCATGGTGGTTATTGGCCATCTCAAAAGGATGTCACAACCCTGTGCACAAGGTTATAAATTCATACATTTTGAGCTGTAAAGTTCATTTCTCCCTAGAGTCCAACACCCTATTTACAGTGAGGAAACCAGCACAGAGAAATTTAGTGATTCATCCCTTGTCACACAGCTTGTACCTATCCAATCTAGGAACATAGAATCATAGCTTTGGAGCTGTCAGGGACCTAAAGGGACCTTATTCACCTCCTCATCTTATGGACACAAGAACGGAGACTTGGAGATGCTGAGGGATTTGTCCAGAGTCAGTCAGTTAGTCAATAAGCATACATCAAGTGCTTACCATCTGCCAGACACTCTTCTAAGTGCTAGGGAAAGAAAGGCAAAAACAACACCAAAACAGAGGACTAGATGTGAGGTTTTGTTGTTCAGTTGTTTCAGTTGTGTCCAACTCTTTGTGACCCCATTTGGGGTTTTCTTGGCAGAGATACTGGAGAGGTTTGCCATTTCCTTCTCCAATTCATTTTACAGGTGAGGAAACTGAGGTAAACAGGGTTAAGGGACTTGCCCAGGGTCACACAGCTATTGTTGTCTAAGACTGCATTTGGACTCAGGAAGATGAATCTTCCCGACTCCAAGCCTGGCACTCTATCCACTGTGTCACCTATCTGTCTCCAAGATATGGCATAGATATGAGATATAGAGAAAATAGGGAGCCACCGGGGTTTATTGAGTAGGAAAGTGGCAGACTGATACTTTAGGAAAATTACTGCTGAGTGAAGTGATGAGGGACAGAACCAATGGCCTTAGGGTCCCTTCCAGCTCTAAATCTGTGAGTCAATGAGTTCAAGTGGAGGAGATGGTAATGAAGGGTCCTAAAGCTGAAAAAAAATCAGGATTTTAATTCAATTCAGCTGCTGGAGAGAGACTTGAGGTAGGCAGCCCAACCAGAAGGCTATTGCACCAGTACAGTTATAAACTGATAAAGCCTGTACCAGTGGATCAACTGTGTGAGTTGAAAGAAGAGGACATGTATGAGAGATGCTAGAAATGACGAGACTTGGATGTGTGGCATAAGCTCTTTTTTGGTGGTGCTCAATTGTTTTCCAGTCGTGTCTGACTGTGACTTCATTTGGGGTTTTCTTGGCAAAGACACTGTAGTAGTTTGTCATTTCCTTCTTTTCCAGCTCGTTTTACAGATAAGGAAACTCAGGCAGGCAGGGTCATGTGACTTGCCCAGGGTCACATGGCTAGAAAGTGTCTGAGGCCAGATTTGAATTCAAGAAGATGAGGCTTCCTGACTTTAATTAAGCCCAGCACTCTATCCACTGTACCACCTACCTGCCTATCTATTTTGATATCACCAGGGAAACTGAAATATGCAGAACATGACCTAGGCATATAATGGGACTGGAGTGACTTGTGATGTATTAGGAAATTTGGGCTCATTTAGAAGCAGAAGATTGCCCATCAGTGTTGGAATTCATAATCATAATGATAGTAGCCAACATTTACACATATTATTTCATTTGATCTTCACTCCCTCTAATAAAAAATCCCCATAAGGTAGATACTACAAGTTCATTATCTCCTTTTTACAGATGAAGAAACTGAGGCTCAGAGAGTTAAAGCCGCTTACCCATGGCCTCAAAGTGAGTATCAGAGTCAGGTCCAAACCCAGGTCAATTCTGACTCTGAGCCCCACACTCACGCCTGCTCAACCTGCCCTCTCTCAGTCATTCATTTATTCGACATACATTTATTAAGCTCCTACTATGTGCACTGCAGTGTGTTAGGCACTGGGAAGACACAGACCCTAGAGAAGATACTGTCGGTGAGTGAATCAGTGAGTGAGTGAATAAATGGATGGATGGATAGACATAAGCAGGAATAAATGTCATAGATTTAGAAATAGGGGAGTCCTTTGAAATCACCTAGTCCATCCCTCTCATTCTGAGTTCAGGAAACTGAGTCCCAGGGAAGGGAAATGATTTGCCCAAGTTCATATAGGTAGTAAGTAGCTGAGCCAGGATTTGAACCCAGGTCCTCTGTCTCCAAATCCAGTGTCTTTGCACTATATCTTGGACACTGTGCCTTGGATTTCTTTCTAGGTAACTAGCTAGCTAGCTATTTATCGATCTGCTTCTTTCTTATTTCTATACCCATGTCTGTCCCATCCCTAGTAGTGAGTGAATTGATCTGGAAGGATTGTATTTCTGCTCTGCCCTCAAGAGTTTCAGTCTAGGGAAAAGAGAAAGGACTAGCACCTCTGGTGTGGTAGCTGCCAAGCCCTTTATAAGGGTACTCATGCACCTTTGGTGTCCACTGGCACTCACCTCTTACCAAGAAGCTGTAGCATCCACAGGAGCCACACCCCAGTAAACCCTCTTGGGAAACAGGTTTAACCAGATTGGGGGCACCTGGTGGGCCCCAAACCCATCAGTGAGTTGAGGGGGTGTGTCTACCCCAAGCACGTGAAGACTTCCCCCAGTGGGATGGATAGATGAAAACAATTTGGGGTTTGGAGTTTTTTTTAATTTTTTTATTTTAGACAAACACTAAAACTTAAGTACATAATAAGAAAAGAAAAAGAAACATATTATAAACTTAAATATAAAATAAAATAAAAAACATGTCATGTAGAGGGGAATATAGAAGATTCAGAATATGTAGCAATAGCTTTCCACTTCAAGAAAGCTTATATATTAAATTCTGTGTGTTATGTTGAAATCTGTCCATCTTTTCTTTGTTTCCTTGTAAGTTTTCTTTTGTTCTCTGCTGTACACTTTTTACGTTGTTCTTTTTTCTGCCTTCCTCCCCACTCCTCCTCACCCTGAAGGCTACAATTAAGCATGGATATATTCATATATAGATATTGATATATACATATACATATATATAGACATACAAATATACCTACATATATAAACATACACTCTCCCTATGAGATTCTGCTCCTAATCTTTGTTTTTATGTTTGTACATATCTCTTTTTTCTTATCTCTCCTAAATCCTCTGTTTAACTTCTACCTGCTACCTTGTCCTCCTATTACTTAAACTACCCTCCCCCTTAAGCGATCCCTTCCTTATCCTCCAATTCCCATAAATCTAAACACACTTTTATATGCCCCTGAGATGAGAACAATTGGTACTGAAGGCCATGAAGGCAGCTGAAGCAGATGCTGTGGAGCACCTAGAGCTTGGTCTGGCATCAAAGATGCCAAGGTCATCCACTGCATCGTAGGTTGTTACCAGTCTTGACTTTTTTCTTGCCACTGGACTTTGATGACTCTGGCAGAGAGAGTAAGGCTGATGACTTTGTGCAACTCTGCCTCACTTAAATCCAATCCATTCATGAGTTATCATCCTGTGATGTCATTGGTCCTCTTTGAAAATGAAGGACAAACAACAACAGTTATGTGCCAGGCATGTGCTAAGTCCTTTACAAAATATAATCTCATTTAATACTCATTAAAACCCTGCTAGGAAGGTACTGTTATCTCCATTTTACAGTTGAGGAAATTGAGGTAAGCAGAGGTTAAATAACTCACCTTAGGCCCTACTAAGTGTCTAAGGCCAGATTTGAACTCAGGTCTTCCTGACTCTAGGCCCAATATTCTATCCATTGCATTACATAACTGTCCATGAAGCCCTTTCTCTAGATGTGGTCTGCCTCTGTCCATAGCCCAAGCACACAATCAGCTGACACCACTCTTGATTCTAGGTTTGGATGTCCATACCCTTTCTATGTGTCCCTCACATGTCTAACACAGAGTCAGCTTCAATGGACCCCTCCCCACACAGAAAATCCCATTTACTCCTGGAATCTTTCTTTGGTGCTCCAAAGCACTTCTCCCTTCTGTGAACCCCTCTGATACTTGTAGGAAGGATCACATGATTCAGCATTTGACTATACACTGCGATAACTGTAATGAGGAACAGGCAATAGTACTGCATCCCTGGGTGCTGAAATTCAGATGGCACCTTCAACACCTTATACAATGCACTTCTTCCCACACACGTACATATCAGCATCTGTCCTACAGCAGTAAACTTATCCCAGATATATACTTTCCCCCCACTCTCACTTGCCAGGTGACATCCTGCCTCCTTCCTCCCCTATCCTTCCTTTTCTGGTCTACTCTCCCTTGCCCAACACAAAATAATTATAGGATCATACTATTGGAGATTTAGAGCTGGAAATTACCTGTATCAGTTCTGGCCTTCTAAGATCCCATGATAAGACACACACATATGTATATACACACACATTAGCAAGATCTTGGAATCCTACCCTTGGCTAAACAGGATTATTGGGAGCCTCAGCAACCTTACATTTTTCCACCAATCAGACCACATGTAAACCGGAAGGTATCTAGAAGACAACCAGAATGGTAAAGGGCCTTGAGTTCGTACCATATTAAAATCTTTTGAGGAACTTGGGAATTGTAGCCTGGAGAAGAGAAGACAGAATAAGAGATGGCAAATTTCTTCCAGTATTAAAAAGGGCTCTCATATGAAAAGAAGATATGCTGTGTTCTGGTTGGCCCCAGAGGTCAGAACTAGGTACAATGCATGAGTGAAAAGCAGAAAGGCAGATTTAGGTATGATCACAGGAAAACTTTTCTAATAACTAAAGTCATCCAAACAGAATGGGCTGGCTCTGGAGACGATGGGTCACCTGTCCCTGGAGGTCTTCATGCCAGTCTTTGATGATCACTTATCATATATGATGAAGAGGAGGTTTTTGTCCAGGAATGGGTCAGACCAGCTTGCCAATGACTTCCCCTCTGGTTCTGAAGTTCTGGAGTTCTCTGATTCTGATCTAAATAGACTCCCCAGGACAAAGAAATGGAAAAGGCTGTTGTTGTTTGTCCTTCATTTTTGAAGAGGACCAATGACATCACAGACATGGGTGATGTCTTGACTCGTGCATGAATTGGATTCAAGTGAGGCAGAGATGCACAAAGTCATCAGCCTCACTCTCTCTTCCAAAGTCATTGACGTCCGGTGGCAGGACAAAAATCAGGATGACTGCTGACAGTCTAGGATGCAGTAGATGACTTTGACATCTTGATTCCAGACAAAGCTTTAAATGCTCCACAGTGCCTGCTTAATCTGCCTTTATGAGCATTGGAACAAATTGTTCTCATCCACCGATTCCACCAGCAGTCCTCACACGCTTGGAGTTGACAACTCCCTAACTCGCCTCCATGAGTCAGTTGAGGTCTGCTTGTTACCCTTACCCTGGTTTATCCCATCTGCCAAGATATTTTTCCTGGGGTGTGGCCACCACACATATTACAGCTTCTTGGAGCCACAGGTGAGAGTTGAGTGGGTCAGGTAAACACCAAAGATGGATGAGAAGCCCCGAAAAGGGCTCAGCAAGCCCTCACACCAAGGGTTCTACTCCTTCCTGAACACCCCATATACTCTGATGGAAAAGGCAAGCCAGAAATATATGAAGAATGTCACAGATATTTATAGAGACCCCTTCAAACTGAGATGATCTAGGAAGAGACTCTATAAAAGGTGGGATTTGGCACTGAAGGATGCATCAAAAGACATTTGGTGGTTACTTCCTTACAGAATCAAAGACCATCAGAGCTGAAAGGGATCTTAAAAACCATATAGACCAACATCCTAGAAGCAGCTAAGTGGATTGTTAGAGCTCTGGACCTGGAGTCAGGAAGATCTAATTTCAAATCTGACCTCAGACATTTACTAACCACGTGGCCCTGGACAAGTCATTTAATTTCTGTCTGCCTCTATTTACTCAACCATAAAATGGAGTCAGTAATAGCACCTATCTCACAGGGTTGTTGTGAAGATGAAATGAGAGACGTGTCAATTCCTTAATACATTGCTTGACGCTTAGTAGGCATTTAATAAGTGCTTATTCAATTCTTATTATTCGATTTCCCCTCATCTTAGCAAGTATGAGCCTAAGACCCAGAGGGGGAAAGTGACTTATCCAAGATCACACAGCACACAATTGACAGACTTGAACTCCAGTCTTCTGGCTCCAAGTCCAGTGTTTGTTCAGAATATCATATTACAGACACCCTCCTCACCTCTTGCCCCACAATTCAGGGAGCCCACAGTCCTAAATCCTTCTCTTTTTGGTGAAGAGCTGCCTAGAGGAGCCATGAAGGCCTGCTAGCAGAAGAAGATAAATAACCAGACGATGGGTATTTAAGTCCTAATGGAAAATGATAATTTGGAAAGTTATGTTTCAACCAGGCCCAGGTGATTTATAAAGACAGGTCCCCTAATCAGAAACAAAATGTCTGTTTTTTACTTCAAGTTCTAAATAGTGAATATATTACAATAACTTTATTAAGAAAATCAATGCCCATCAATTCAATTTTCGAGTTAATTGCCTCGTGAACACTGTACCGTGGAAGGCCTGGCAGCTGCATTATGCCACTGATTTATTTGGAAAGGGGAGCAAATAAGTCATTTGCTGTTTTGTTTGTTTCTGCCAGGGAACATAGGAAGTTGGGGAGAATTGTTTCCAGCCACCGCCATGATGAAAGTTGACTGACCCAGACGACCTGAACCAGTAGAATGAGTCAGGACCAGGGCGAAGGCCAGGTATTGGTGAGAGTGATGGTGGCATTGGCCTTCCAATTCTCTCCCAAACCAATGGATTTTGCTTTCTAATGTGGCAACAGGGGTGTCACTCAACTTAATAAAGATTAAGGACTAGTGGTGCCTGGGGACCTGCCAGGCAATCTCATAAATGTTTTTGATAAATGTCTCAGGGTCCCGTGCCAATGTCCTGTTCATTCATGCTGGGAAGACTAAGTTATGCCTTCCCCCTGTGAGGGACAACCCAGGGATAGAGATCAGTGTGGCAGAGTGGAAGACTGAATTGAGAGTTAGATAGTCAAACTTCATCTCCGTGACTTACTGCTTGTGTGACTTTGGACAACACTTCTCTAGTTCTCAGTTTCCCCATCTGTAAAATTATGGGATTGAATTAGGTGGCTTCTAAGATCCCTTTCAACTCTCAAGCTATGATCTTGTTATGCAGCTCTGGGGCCTTGAACCATGCTCAGATCTCCCAACATGGCTGGCTGCAAAGCTGGAACAAGCTGCATCTTTAAAAATTTCCAGACTGGGATAGTCTCTCTCTTTTCTGTTGTGTTTAGTGGATGAAAATCCCAGATAGGTCATCCCCAGCAGAGGTGCCATTAACTGAACTGGGGATGGCATCCATTCCCCTCTTTCTCTTCTAGCCTAGTTTGAGGGTCCCTTGCTTGTTCTGTTTCATTCGTTCTCAATTGCAGGTTCTGGTGGTAATCCCAGGAGCCCTGGGAAATTGAGTCGTGGAGCCAGAATGCCAGGCAGACTGTAACAGCCAATCAGCCTGGCAAGGAAGCCCTGAGAAGCCAGTGCCCCTGGGACTTGAGGCAGGTGTAGACTCGGAACCTGAGACTGTACTATGGGTTAATAATAATGACAACAAGAAAAACAATAACGTTGATGACAACGATGATGATGATGATGATGATAAGCTAATATTTATATTCTAGCTAGTGCTTACTTTGTGTCAGGCCCTGTTCTAAACATTTTGTAATTTTTATCTCATTCCATCTTCACAACAATCCTGGGAGGCAGGTGCTATTATCATTCTGATTTTCCAGTCCTGGAGACTGAAGCAAGTATAGGTTAAGTGACCTTTCCAGAGTCATACAACTAGTAAGTGTTTGAGGCCAGACTGAGGTCAGAACTTCCTGACTCCAAGCCCAGCACTCTATGCATCACCTAGTTGCCCCCCCGTATAGGAACCGAGCTAAACTGTGGACCTAATTCCCTTCCCCTCCTCAGAAGGGAGGTACAAAGGGATATGGAGGTATGGAAGTTGGAATTAAGCCCTACATGTTGTGGAGTATATTTGTATATTCATTATTATGATTTTTGAAGTAAATATTCATTCGTAAGAACTAATCTGACTGGATCTGGGATGGAAGGGAACTATCCCTGATACTTTAGGGAACATCATGGCTTGGGGCCTGGAGACAATGGCGAAGCATAGGCACCTCTAAACCCCGTTATGAATATTGGACAATCCTGGGAGACAGGGTGAAATGTAACACAGTCGACTTTCAGGAAGTGGAGCACAGCATTATATCAGTATCTATGATCCCATGGCAAGATTATCTCCCTTTGAATGGTGACTTCACAATCCATTTTGACTGGCAAATTCTCCCTATGAGTCTGCAGCCTTGGGCCCCTGAGAGCTAATAATCCAAAATCCTCATGGTCCAATACTGGCTGAGGGATGCATTGATATAAATAAATATCAAATGAATAGGAGAGCTGAGTGCCTCAGTTCCCCCATTAATGAAATGGTTATAAAGCTTTTCTTGATCAACACTTTGGTAGTTTTCTCTCCCTCCTTTAGATTTTCATATTATTTCTTCCATACTTCTCTTTTAACACTGATCACACACTACTTTGTATTATGCTTACTTATATTCTTGTCATGTCTCCCTTATTAGACTGTTTTCTCATTAGGAGTAGAAACTATATGGCTTTTTTTATTTTTGTATTTCCCACAATGCCCATCACTGGACTACATACCTGTAAGTGCTCAACGAATGTGTTTGTTTTTATTGAAAGTATGAAAAGGATCTCTGGGCTCTATTCCTTTGCTTTTGGGGATGCACATACAGCAGCCCACATTCTTGATAGAATTGGCCATGGTATATAATTTACACATTCCAAAGAGAAAGGTCCATCGATTAATTTGGTCAGTTGAGTTTTAAGAATAAAGAAAAAAAGCAAAAATTGCCACTGCCCTCAAGGAGTTTGCATTCTAATGGCAATAACAACAAATATATAAAAATATAGATACACACAGACATATATGTGTATGCATGTATATTATACATACACATATACATATATATATGTATGCATGTATGTATATTCAAGATGTGTAGAGTATGCCTTGGTAACCTTCCACGGAAAGGCATTAGGTGCAGAGGTTGGGTTGGGGGAATAAGGAAAGGCTTCATATAGAAAATGGAGCTTGAACTGAGTCTTGAAGGAAGCCAGAAATAGTAAGCGGAAGAGGTGAGGAGATGAGGAGGTGGGGAGGTGAGGAACATTCCAGGCACAGAGGAAAGCCTATTTAAGAGCACTGGGAGATGGGAGATGGGAGATGGGAAATGGAATGTCATAGGTAAGAAACTGGACCATGACTGGACCATACAATGGGTGGAATGGGGAAAAAATGGAAAGATAAGAAGGGACCAGGGAGTGAAGGGCTCTCGATGTCAAGCAGAAACATTTAAATCTGACTTTAGAGGTAAATGGAGTTATTAGCATTTATTGAGGAGGAGGGTGACATGAACAGAGCCACACTGGGAAAATCACTTTAGCATCAGTGTGGAGCATGAACTGAGGTGGGGAGAAACTTTAAGGAAGGAGATAGATTAGGAGGTTATAGCAAGAATCTGGGTAAGAAGTGATGAAGGCTTGAGCTTGGGTGGGGACTGTGGGAAAGAGAAGGGAACATACATGAGAGATGAAATCATCTGATGTTCAAGAAAGTAAACTTATATTGGGGGGTGTCCAAATGTGCTTAGGAAATTAAACATCTAACATTTCACTTTAAATCCTAAAACCATGCATCCAAATTGTCTTCACCAATTAATTTCCAACTCCCTCATTTCCAAGGACTCACTGATCCCAGGTGTCATGATTCATTGAGATCTGGAAGTTCAGGATTAAAAACAGCTCTTGGTGCCAGGGAGTGCAGATGCAGGGTGGAGGTCAGCAACCTCAAATGCTGAGTTGATAATCTCCCAACACAATAAATTCCAGTTCCCACACATTATGACACTATCCATCTACATTCCTTATATAGGATTGAAAGTGTTAGGTTCTACCAAGTGAGAGCTGTGTTCTGGTGGACAGAGTATAAGAGGACCTGGGTTCAAATCTAACTGCCTGGGTGACCCATTGACAAAATAAACAGTTCAGATTAAATGGCCTCTAAGTCTCTTCTGATTCCAAATCCCATAAAATGATGAAAGAAACAGAGAGTGTTAGAGTTAAGAAGGATCTTAAGCATCACTTAGCCTAATCTTCTCATTTTGCATGGGACATCATTGAAGCACTAAGCAACTCTAAGTGACTCACAGACAAGTCACTTGTATGTGATGATACCTTGAGCAAGAGATCTGAACCAAAGCTTCAGAGCTCTTTCCTGTATACTTTCCCCCTCCCCAAGACAGCAAGTAAATACATGTACAATCATATTAAACATATTTCCACGTTAGTCACGTTGTAAAAGAAGAATCAGAACAAAAGGGGGACACCACAAGAAAGAAAAAACAACAACAAAGAGAAAATAGTCTGCTTTGATCTGCATTCAGACTCCATAGTTCTTTCTGTGGATGTGGAAAGCGTTTTCCATCATGAGTCTTTTGGAGTTGTCTTGGACCATTGTGTTGCTGTCAACTCAATCATTCTTCCGGCAATAGGATGATAGCAAAGAGAAATAACATTCATACCATCTTCTGCAACCAAGACATTATTTAATCCAATACCACAAATATCTTTTAAGCACCTTCTTTGGTATGTGTCCGGTGTTGGGGCTGCAGAAACAAAACAAAAAATAGTTCCTGCCCTCCAGAAAGAGGTGAAAAAGAGGGTATGTGGAACAACAGGTAAACGAGAATATAAATAATAATAGAAAGGAAGGAAGGAAGGAAAGAAGGAAGGGAGAGAGAGAGAGAGAGAGAGAGAGAGAGAGAGAGAGAGAGAGAGAAGGAGGGAGGAAGGAAGGAAGGAAGGAAGGAAGGAAGGAAGGAAGGAAGGAAGGAAGGAAGAACTTACAACTAGGGAATACTACCCATAGCAGTTGGTACAGGGATGAGCCTGAAATGGAGCTAAAAGGTAGAGGTGAAGAGGCAACATATACCAGGCAATCAATCAACATTTATTAAGCTTCCTACTTTGTGCCAAGTGCTGTGCTAAAAACTGTGAATATAAAGAAAGTCAAAAAAAACAGTTCCAGCCCTCAAGGAGCTGGAGGAGAAAACAAACAAATATGTACAACAAGCTATACATAGTGTAAATAAAGAAATAATTAAGAGAGTGAAGGCGCTAGAATTAAGAGGGGTTGGGAAATGCTTCCTACAGAAGATGGCATTTTAGTTGGGTCTTAAAGGAAGTCATGGAAACCACCAAGCAGAGAGGAGGGACAGGATTCCAGGGTCAGGGGGCCAACCAGAGAGAGTGCCTGGAGCTGAAAGATGGAGTGTCCTGTTTGTAGAACAACAAGGATAGCACTGTCCTTGGATTGAAGAATAAAATGGATTAAGGTATAAGAAGACTGAAAAGGTAGGAGGGGGCTAGGATGTGAAGGGTTTTGAATGCCAAACAGTGGATTTTGTATTGGATCCTGGAGGCAACAGGGAAACACTAGAGTTTATTGGGGAGGAGGGGTGTGACACAGCCAGACCTATACTTTAAGAAAATCACTTTGATGACTGAATGGAGGATAGACTGGAGTGGAAAGAGACATAAGGCAGGCTGACCCACCAGCAGGCTATTGCAATAGTCCAGTAGTGAGGTGATAAGGGCCTGCACCAGAGTGATCTTAGTTCTACAGGAGATAAGTGAGCATATTCAAGAGATGTTGCAGAGGCGAAATTAACAGTCCTTGGTGCCATATTGGATATGGGGGTGGGGGAGAGATAGTGAGGAGTTCAGGATGACTCCTGGGTTGAGAGCCTGAGGGACTAGGAGGATGGTGTTGCCCTCTACAGTAATGAGGAGGGTAGGAGGGTGGGAGAGGGGTCTAGGCAAAAAGATAATGAGTTATGTTTTGGACATTTTGAGTTTAAGATGGACATTTTGAGTTTAAGATGTAAAGTCCAAAGGCATAGCCCATAGACAGGTGTAAAGCCAATCTATAAGTGAGAGATCTTTCCTGCCCATTGAATAGGCCTCAGGTGGGGCCAACAGAGGGAGGCATGATTAGAGGCAGGCCCACACCTTTGTGACAGTGATCAGGGATTAAAGACTCTTCCTACCCCCTCAATAGACCTCAGGTGGGGTCAAGAAAGGGAGGCCTGATTAGAGGCAGGCCCACACCCTTTCACTAACTAGGTGTGAGGCCCCACACATTTTTGCTAAATAGGCTCTGAGTCCTCAGGGCCCTGAACAGGGTATAAGAACTCTGAGGTTGGCCTTTTGCCTTTGGAGTCACACTCATTGGAAGAGTGTTGGTGATGAGACTCTGGGTAACCGAAGGAGCTCCTCCCCACTCCCTTTGAAAACCCAGAAGTTGGTGCTTCTCTGGTAACTATGTATTGTGATTTGGTTAGACAGAAATGTTGATCTGTTTATATTGTCTTTGTATTTGCTCTGAAGTTCAAGGTGCTGGCTTTTCCCCCTGAACTAAGTGAATGGTATGTGTATGTTTAATTAAAGTAAGATCATTAACCCCTTAAAGTTGCTTTCCTTAGAAAAGCAGGTCTAAGAACCTGTGCTAGCAGCTCTACTGTGTGCTGGTGTTGCTGGTCATATACCCCACAGCAGCTGCTAGAAACATTCTTGTTGGAACAGGTGTAAAGGTAGGGGATGGAATATTCAGTTCAAGGAACTGCGGATAGACCCCTTTGACGCAGATGTGTGGCTTATGAAAGGCAACAAGATGAAAAACATCTGAAAGTGCTTTAAGCTTTGTGAAGCATTTTGTGTGTTAACTTATCCACTCCTTACAACAAGCCCATAAGGTAAATGCTATTATTGTTCCTATTTCACAGACAAAGAAATACCCTGAAAGAAGTTGAGTGATTTGCCCGGGGTCACACAGCTATTAAGCTTCTGAGGCCATATTTGACCTCAGATCTTCCTGATTCCAAGCTCAGTGTTCTATCCACCGCACCACCCAGCTTCCACCAAGCATGGCCATCACTGAGTCACCACATGATGTCTGCTCCTCCTGATTTCACCCTTTTGAGCTATAGCACAATCATCCACTCTTTTTTTCCAAATTCTTAATTGTTGACTCATTCCATTCATTCATCTCCCATATCCAGTTAATTATATAGTCCTATTGATTCCACCTTTAAGGCCCATTCCACCATTCAAGGCCCCTCACAATCTAGCACCACCCTAAATTTCCAACCTTATTTTCTGTCACTTACTTCCAAGTACCCTTGGCTCCAGGAAATTGGTCTACTTACTCACTACTGCCTTTCAATTTCCCATTTCCACGCCTTTGGTTGTGCTGTTCCCTATGCCTGGTACACATGCCCTTCCAGATATGGAATTGCTACCCATCCTTTAAAGCCCAGCTCAAATGCCAGTTTCTGCATGAAGTTTTACCTGATCTCTCCAGTTACTAATTACCCTTCTCTCCTCAGACATTGTACCTTGTTTGAACTTCTCAAAATGCTTATTATTTTATGCCATTAATTTTCTGTTTATGTCATATTCCAGTGCTAGACTATAAGCTCCATGAAGGCAGGAATCTTGCTTTATCTAGTCACTCTATCTACCCTACCTCAAAGTAAGTACAATCTGCACAGTCGTGCTTAATAAATGTTCTTAAAATGGAATGCAAGGGGCTGTAAGGAATGCAAACAGTTCTCCTAGTGCCTTTTTTTCCTATACCTGTGCTCCATCCCTTCATTTTGTTAGATTACTTCCTTGGAAACTGTGCCCAGAAAATGTCAGCTCTGCCTCAGATACCAAAATTCTGCCTCATCAGAAGCAAAGTCAAAACTGAATGTAATTGGTGGTTTGAGGCAGTCCATTTCGAACACAAATACCAAATGTTTGTTCTGGGCACATTCATTTGAATGGAGGAAAGTGGTTCTTTAAAATGCATTACATCTGGTAGGTTAATTATTTATTAAGGGTAATGGAGTTTAATCTAAACAATTTCTTCTAAACTGTATTCATCTTTAAGCCTTTTGAGTCAATGAAGTTTCTTCTTCCCTTGGGCTAGATTCCAAGACTAGGGACTATACTGTCTCCATAGAGGTATAGAGTAAATGTCAAAAACTCTGAATTTCTTTGTGTTTCCATCACAAAGTCACCATACTCCTCAAAGTCACATGGGGAGAGCAGGGCTCTACAGAGAGAGTCAGTACTCATGTTTTCAAGTTTAGTTGGCTGACTCCAAAAGACAACAGAGTCTGGGGTCTGAATTCCAGATGTGGGAGGAAAGGAGTCTTCAAAAGGCCTCCACGTCGAAGGAATGCATGTTTTAATTACACATCCCAACTCCCACATCTGCCCAAGTCTAAAAGAAGAGAAGAATTTTCTTTTTTTAATATTTCTGGTTTCGATAAAAAATACATATTAAAGTAAAAATGGCTCCAAGATTGGCTTTATGTGAATATGAATCTTTGAATATGTTTTACAGATAATGTTGACCCACAGATCATTGCTGCTTTCAGGGTTGCTGAGACATATTTCAGCCCAGCCATCTTTGAGAGATTTTGCTAGTAGCTCTTATTCTGCAGTGATATGAACCTTCTTGAGCACTTCATTAAATTAACTTTGAGCATGTCTTTAGCCCTTTTATGAATGACATTCACACTTCTGCGTGAAATGAACCTGACTCAGGATCTGCCTACTTTTTCAGAGTGTTCATCACCTGTGTCTTAGAGTCTTGATGCTAAAATGGCTTTGCAGATATCCAGTTGTCCTTCTCTCCACTATGTCTATATCACCATTATTCATTTCCAATGGTTAACTGCCAGAGGGCAGGCTCCATGACCATTCAGCTGGTTTGGCACAATGTCTCACAAATGCAGAAACATAGCCCTGATGAAAATAAAGGGAGTGAAGCAGGAGGAAGAATAAGGCAAGTAAGGGTAGGGGGAAAGCAGTAAAGGAGAAGATAAGGGAAGAATAAAGGGTATAAGATGATGGAGGAAGGAAGAGAAAGAAGACAAGAGAGAGAGGAAAAGAGGAGGAAGAATGAGAGAAAAATAAAGAAGAAACTTTCTCTAAAATGTGTTTTTAGTGACATTATAATCTGAGTGGATAATTGACCAGAGTATGTCTTTAGGCAGCACTCAGTAATTAGCTTCAGCTGAGACTCAGTGGGACCATTGTCGGTGGCCCTCTGGCTATATCTTCTAACCACAAGCACTTCTATCCTTTCCTTTCCCTCTCCCTTTCTGTGCATTCCTTCTTCATCTTTTCTGATAGCTGCCTCTTCTCCTATTCCTCCATTCTTTTTCTTTCTCTTCCTCCAAAATAGACTGAGTTCTATTTGGGATAGGATGTCTATAGAACATAGCATAAAGTGTCCAATAGGCAGTTGGGGAGGTGGGATGGGAGCTTAGGAGGTAGACTAAGAAGGGATATATAGGGATATATAGAAGGGATATAAGAAGGGATATATAGAACTGGGGGTCATCAGCATAGAGATACTAATTCAACTCATAGGAGCTGATGAGGCCACCAAATGAGAGGGTATTGAGAGAAAGGAGAAGACCCAGCCAAGCCTTAAAGAGCACCCACAGTTAAGGGTATAGGGAAGATGCTGGCAATATGCCAACGATGGGGAGTTGACAAGCTTAGCTTCCTGAGTGGATGTTGACACCGAATGTATATTCACTTATTATCGAAATAACAGATGAAGCCTCTGCCCCAGCCAACTCCCTGCTTCAATTCTGCTTTTTCTGGAAGGTCTTTAGGGAACATGGTGCCGATAGGAAATCTAGCTCCTCCAAGAGACTAATTTGATTAGTGATTTGGCCAAAACTCGGCAGAAGACTGTGAAGCCCAGCATGGTGCAATTATAAAATGATATCGTATACATGAGCAATTAGCTTCAGTAATTGACTTCATCCTCTACCAAGGATTTTTTCTCCCTTTCCTTTAAACACCCCAAAGAAAAGAACTACAACACAGCATTCACATCACAGCTGGATGGTCCTGAGGCTAGGATGTATGCCAAAGCCTCTAAGGCCCTTGAACAAAATCCAGGGACATTCAGGGGGCAGTCAGATTAGGGGAATTCTTTTGTTGTTGTCCTTGAAACATTCAGTTCATTGGAGGTCCACATTGTCTGTTGAACCCCAACATTGGTCATCTTCAAAAATGAGGGACAAATAACAACAACCCAAAGACAGAAGCAAAGAAGGAACAAAGAAAAGATTCCATGACTCCAAATGGTGCATCCTTGAACACTCTGAAGTCAGAAGAGGATAACTGGAATGAATGTGTCTGTTTATTATCATGATGAAAGATCACCAGCTTTGGTCTTTGTTTTTGGCAGCAAGTGGGGAAAATGCTCTGTTCCCTGGCTACAGCTGGTATCTTCTAAAGGCAGACAGCATTGCCTGGACCATGAGGAGAAAAGAGGACTTCCCAGAAGATCAGTTCAAATGTCCAATTGGCTGTGGGTCAGGAGTGGCCCAGAATTATGGAATCATGAGATGTCAGTGCTGTTTGGGAGCTTGGAATGTAAAGCATCAGAATGAGAAGCCACCTTAAAATAGAATGTCTAGACAAGGACAGGCCTTAGAATACAGGCCAGGGGTGAGGAACTGAGGCCAGGAGGCCACATGTGGCCCTCTAGGTCCTCAGGTACAGCCCTTTGACTGAATCCAAACTTCACAGAACAAATCTCCTTAGTAAAAGAATTTGTTCTGTAAAACTTGGACTCAATCGAAAGGTCCCACTCAAGGACCTAGAAGACCACATGTGGCCTTGAGGCTGCAGGCTCCCCACCCCTGATATAGACTGTCTGAGCTGGGAGGACCTTAGAATATGGGATGTCTGATGTGGGAAAACTTTTAGAACATGGAATGTCAGATTTGGAGGTACCTTAGAACATAGAATGTCAGAGTTGGGAGGAAACTTAGAGCAAGCAATATTAAAACTGGAAGGTTTCTTAGAACATGAAACGTCAGAGCTGGGAAGGAATTTGGTGACTAACTAGTTCAACCTCCAGGTTGCAGATAAGGAAAGTTAGATCTAGAGAAATAAAGAGATTTACCTAAGGTCACATGGCTTGTCATTGGCAGAGTTTGGATAGAGGCTCATCACCCACTGGTCCCTTATATTCACCCTCTGTTCCAGCCTGACAGAGCTACTTGATTTCCCCTGAGCACATAGTGAGCACCCCACCTCAGCACTTGTACTCCTTCTGTATTACTCTCCCCAGTTCTCTTCACCTAGCTCAATCCCACAACGCCCTGTTTCAACTCCACCTTCTCTGTGAAACTTTCCCTGACTGCTCCAGACCAGTCCATAAACTTCTTCTGTACTGGTACAGCAAAAACCATTCATAGTACTGACCATACATCATCTTACATTGTTGTTCAGTCATATTTTAATCATGTCCAACTCTCCGTGATTTGGGATTTTCTTGGCAAAGATACTGAGTGGTTTGCCATTTCCTTCTCCAGCTCATTTTACAGATGGGGAAACTGAGGCAAACAGGGTCAAGTGACCTGCCCAGGATCACACAGATAGTAATTGTCTGAGGCCAGATATGAACTCAGAAAGATGAGTTTTCCTGACTCCAGACCCAGTGCTCTCTCCACTGCATCACCTAGCTGCTCCCTTTGTCTTGAATGGTTGGTTCCCATTTCCACAGGCATATGTCTTGTTTTTCCAACTATCGTGGAAGGACATGGAAGGATTCTGAAGAGCTGGACAGTATCCAGAGGAGAGTAACGAGACTGGTGGAGAGAGTCAAAGTCATGTCCCGCAGGGATCAGTTGAAAGAACTGGCGTTGTTTAGCCTGGAGAAGAGAAGACTTAGGGGGCATGAGGAATGTAACATTTGTGTTAAAGTATTTAAAGGGCTGCCCAATAAAAGGCGTCAGCTTTGTTCTGCTTGGCCCCAAAAGACAAAACCAGGGGCAATGGGGACATCACAAAGTGACAAATTTATCCTTAACATCAATAAAAACAATTAGAGGTGTCCCATAGTGGAATAGGTTGCCTTGGGAGATCTCTCCTCCCAGAAATCTTCAGGAAGTCTGAATGAGCACTTGTCAGCAGTGCTTTAGAGGGATTCTTATTTAACTACAATTTTGTCTGGGAGGCCCCTGAGATTTCTTCCACCTCTGAGATTCTGTGAATTAGACTCCAAGATCTTTGAGGGCAAGCTCTATACAGCTAATACTCCACTTATTTGCCATAGTACCTTATGCATAGTGGATGTCTAGGCAAGACTTGATCCATCAACTGATTGGTTTCCATCCCACCAACCAAAGAAAGGGAAGGGCCATCAAGCAAAGAGCAGATGCATTCCAATACCAATGGGAACCTCTTTCAACTGCCATATATATCTTATGCCTAGTGCCAAGTTGGAGACTTAAATACTTTTGTATGAAACCCATTTGGGGGATGGTTAGTGTGGCAGATAGAGTGTAACACTTACATTCAGAAAAGACCTCAGTTCAAATCCTGCCTCATACTTTCTAATGGTATGAATGTAAGCAAATCATGAAACTCCTCTAAATCTCAGTTTCCTCCTCTGTAAAATGGGCATAATAACCCCTGTAGTACCTAGTTCACAATTGTATAGAAAGCTCTTCGAAAACCTTGAACCTGTGTATAAATGTTATCCACTCTAAGAATGACGATTTCATAGAGTCTTGCTCCAGAGCTGGAAGGGACCTCAGAGGTCATCTGGTACAACCAGAGGACCAGAGAGGGGAAATAATTTAGCTATATAACTAATAATTTAGCCAAATAACAAAGCCTTAGGGCACTCAACCCTAACTCCAGTGTAATTTCCACCAGCGTTTTCTGTTACCATTGTTAGGAAGATGTGACTTTCAGTATTTCTGCGTCTGTGTCAATGTATATGTGTGAGAGAGACTCTTATTCACTCCTCCCTCTTTCTGTCTCTGTGTCTTTTTCTCTGTGTCTCTCTTCCCTCCTCCCTACCTGTCCCTTAATCTGTCTTTGTATCTGTTTATATCTCTCTCTTCTCTTTCCTTCTTACCTCTCCCGCTTTCTGTCTCTATTATCTTCTCTCTCTTTCTTTATTCATCTCTATGTCAATCTATCTCTATGTCCTCTCTCTGTCTTTCCTCTCCTCTCTTCTCTCTCTGTGTCTCTATCTCGCTCTTTTCTCTGTCTCTCTGGCTGTCTCTTTCTCCTCTCTGACATTATTTCTGTGTCCCTCCCCCTCCCTCCCTCCCTTTGTCTCTCTGCCTCTCTGTCTTTCTCTCTCTATCTCTGTCTCCTTCTCTCTGTCTGTCTTTCCTTTGTTGTTTGTTCTCTCTGGCTCTTCCTCCTTACTCTCTCCTCCCTCTTTTACATGATTGTCTATCTGTCTCTTGTCTGTCTCCCTATCTCTCTGTCTCTGTGTGTGTGTGTCTCTGTCTCTGTCTCTCTCTCTCTCTCTCTCTCTCTCTCTCTCTCTCTCTCTCTCTCTCTCTGTCTCTCCCTCCCTCCCCCCTCCCCACAATTGGGATCAGGAAGGGCCTCTTGGGACAACAGTTCATTTACAGCTAGCAAAATGCAATTTCCTGGT
Organism: Trichosurus vulpecula; assembly: GCF_011100635.1. Classification (NCBI taxonomy): domain Eukaryota; kingdom Metazoa; phylum Chordata; class Mammalia; order Diprotodontia; family Phalangeridae; genus Trichosurus; species Trichosurus vulpecula. Next base: position 27,513,760 of record NC_050574.1, read on the forward strand.
TCAGAGAAACACGGCCCAGAAATACAAGTTCTTCATGGGCCCTGTGCAAAGTGTGTCGGCCTGAGTTGATTGGATTGCTGTTGCCCCTAAGGGAGAGAATGGAACCAAGCTGCTCTCAGGAGGGATGAATGAGAGCTGTTATTGGAGGCTCCTTCCTTGGCTAGAATAAGCCCAGCCTGAGCTCATACAAGCGTAGAATGGATTTAGAGCTAAAGGGACCTTGGAGATCATCTATCCCCGCCCCCTCATTACACAGAGGAGAGAACTGGCCCCAGAAACACTAAGTAGCTTGGCCAATGTTATTGAGAGGCAGCTGGTACAGAGTCAAGGAACCATGCCTTGAATTCTGGCTCAGACTTTTTATGACCTTAGGAAAGCATTTGTAAGGGCTTGGACTAGCCAACCTCGGGGGTCCCTTCCAGCTCCAGAGCTCTGATCCTAAGTTTCAGAGCAAGAATTTGAATCCAGATCCTCCAATTTCACTGAGCCACAGTATGTCCCTCCTTTAGCATGCTATTCAGCAAAGGTCAATAGAATCCATATGAAGGCTCACATAACCATGAACTCTCCATTATCCACCCGGGACTTCTCCAGCCTCCCTCTTCTCAGGATCTCTTTGTGGCATTAGCGATGCTGACCACCTCCTTCCCCACACCTGGAGCTGTTTTTGCTCATCACTCCCTCTCAGTTCTCCTCCTTCCTCTCTGACCAACCCTCCCCAATAGCCTTTGCAGGATTACTATCCATGCCCACCACCCTATAAATGAGTGTCCACCAGAGCTCTATTCTGTTCCCCCTTCTCTTGCCTCTCTATCCTTTAATGCTCTTATCAGCCCCTGTGGGTTCCACCATCATTTCTAGATAAAACAATGCCCAAGTCTACAAATCCCAGTTCCTACCTCCCTGCAAGAGCACCAATCAATCAAAAAACATTTAAGTGCCTCCCAGGCCTACATCTTCAATTCTACTTCTGGCTGCTTGATATCTTCACTTAGATGTCAGCACTGTGCTAGGCACTGGGGATAAAAAGAAAAATACAGTTCTTGCTCTCCTGAAGCTCACAGACTAATGGGAGAGACAATGAACAATCTATGTACAAATGAGATGTTTTTCTAACTACTTTAAACTCAACATGACCATAACAAAACTCTTTATCTTTCCCACTAAATTCACCTTTCTGTCTGACTTTTTCTATTTCCATCAAGGGCAACACCATTTTTTCAGGGAGCTAAGTTTACAACCTAGGAGTTATTCTCCACTCTTCCCTCTTGCTCACCCCTGTTCCCCAGTTATTCCCCATTATCTTCTCCACAGGTTTGACATCCAATCCCTTCCCCCCACTCACATAGCCACCACCATAGTCTAGTATGGAATATTCCTATAGCCTACTAATTGGCCTCCCAGCCTCTAGCCTCTCCTTTCTCTAATCCATTAGGCACACAGCTACCAGTCAGTCAATAAACATTCACTAAGTGCCTGCTACATGCTAGGTAAGCACTAAGGATAGAAAAAGAGGCAAAAGGTAATCCCTGCCCTCAAGGAGCTCACAATCTATTGGAGGAGACAATTTTTTTAAAGTATAAACAAGCTAAATACAGGATGTGTAGGAAATATGTAGGAAGAGAGGGGAGGAATTGTTGATAAGAGGGGTTGGGAAAGGCTTCCTATAGAGAATGGCATTTTAGTTGTTATTGAAAGGAAGCTAGAGAAAATAGTAGACAGAGATGAGGAGGGAAAACATTCCAGGCATGAGAGACAGCCTGAGCAAATGCCCAAAGCCAAGAGATGAAAGGTCTTGTTCATAGAACAGCAAGGAGGCCAGTGTCTCTGGACTGAAGAGTAGTGGTGTGGAGTATGGTGATAGAAGATTGGAAAGGGAGGAAGGGGCAGGTTAGGAATGGCTTTGAATGTCAAACAGGACTTTGTATTTGCTCCTGGAGGCCCTAAAGAGCCATTGGAGTTGGGGCAGGAGGGAGAGGCAGACAACACATTCAGACTTATACTTTAGTAAAATTACTTTAGTGGCTGAATGGAGGAATAACTGGAGTCGGGGGAGACTTGAGGCAGACAGACCCCCAGGCATGAAGTGATGAGTGCTTGCACCAGAATGGGGTCAGTTTCAGAAGAGAGAAGGGGTAAGGTTGAAAGATATTTCAAAGGTGCAATCAACAGGCGATGGCAATAACTTGGATATGGTTGGTGAGAGATAGTGAGGGATCCAGAATGGCTCCTAAATTATGAGCTTGGAGGATTAGGAGGATATGATGCCCTCTACAGTAGGAAAGATAAAAAGTTAAGTTTAAGATAACTACTAGATATTCAGTTCAAGATGTCTGAAGGGCAATTGAAAATGTGAGATTAGAGGTCAACAGAGAGGTTGGAGCAGGATGGGTAGATTTTAGAATTGTCGGCATAGGGATGGTAATTAAATCCATGAGAGCTAATGAGATCAGCCAGTAAAATAGTGTAGAAGGAGAAGAAAAGCAGGCCCAGGACAGAACCCTGTGGGAAACCAACAATTACAGGATATGATCTCGATGAGGATCAGGCAGAGAAGGCAGATAAAAAACAGTCGGATAGGTGGAAGGAAAATCAGGAGATGAGTGGTATCCTGAAAACCTGGAGAGAAGATGATATCGAGGAGAGAGGGATCAATAGTGTCAAAGGCTGCAGAGATGTAGAGGAGAAGACGAGAAAGATCATTTGACTGGAAACTAAGAGATCATTACTAACTTTGAAGAGAGAGCTGTTTGGGCAGAAGCAGGCAGAAGCATATTGTAAGGAGTTAAAAAGAGAGTGAGAGAAGATAAAGTGGAGGCACCTATTGTAGATAGCATTTTGAGGAGTTTATCCCCAAAGGGAAAAGAGAAATAGGATGATAGTTATCAGGGATGGAAGGATCAATTAAGGGTTTTTTAGGCATGAAGGAGACAAGAGCGTATTTGTAAGCCATAGAGAATGAATCAGTATACAGTTAAGAGACTGAAAATAAATTATAGAATGGGGATGACAGAGGGGAATTCTGTTGAAGGCTATGGGAAGGCTGTGGGAATGAATCAATGGGTTAGCATAGGTATGGAGTAAGGCCACCTCATCCTGTGAGACAGGAGTGAAGGAGAGAGTGACAGAAGGAATTTGAGTGATATGAGATGAGAAAGAGGGGAGGAGAGGAAACTCACAGCAAATGGCCTCATTGTTTTCCGTAAATATGAGACCAGATTCTCAAACAAGAGAGAGGGGGGAAAGGGAGTCATGGGAGCTTTGAAGAGGAATTAAAAGGTTTGGAAGAGCTGCTATGGAGAGTGAGGGAGTGAGTTGATAAAGCAGCAGTGAGGGCCCAGTTGAGATTGTGTAACATAAATTTGTACTGGATCCAGTTAGACCCAGTCAGAACAGTTGCATGATTTTCTCCACCTTTGTTCAGCAGCACATGTGAAGGAACAAAGGCAGAGAATGGTGAGAGTTATCCAAGGTTGAGACTTGGCAGGGCATAATCAGTGACAAGATAAAGATGACAGGCATTCTAGAAAGGAGCACAATATAGAGTGGAATTGGTTCACCAAAGGGCCAAAATGGGAAAAAGAGGAGAAAGTGGTTAGAGCAGGGAAGATGGCCTGGTAGAGAATTGAGGGGTTAAGGGGTAAGAGGTATGGTACAGATGAAGAGTATGGTTTTGTAGGGAAGGAGAGAGGAACTGGCAAAAAGCCAATGGGTTATGGTTGTATAAGGGGGTTTAAGAGTTCTTGAATGTTGAGGTGGTATTTTTGTGGGTGATGGCAAGATCAAGGGTATGACTTGTGTGTGGCTGGGGTGAGGTAGAAGAGTAAGTCATAGAAAGTGAATAGGTTGAGAAACTTAGTAGTTAGGATGCTTGGGAGAGAGTCAATATGTATGTTGAAGTCTCCTGGCATAAGGGCTAGAGTTTGGGAAGAGAGAAAAATTGTGAGCCATGAGCCAAACTCATTGAGGAAGGAAGGAGAGTAATGTGGAAAAAGGTAGAAAATGGCTACCAGTATTTTGATTGGGTGGTAGACATAAATAGCATAAACCTCAAAGAAAGAAAATTTACTAAGTGATAGAGCTAGGAGGAGGAACTGAAAGTGGCAGTGGGGAAGGAAGGAGTATTGCGACTCCCTCACCTCAACAAGTGAGCCAAGGAAAGTGAGTGAAGATGAAACCATTATGGGAAAGGGTGGTCAGGGAAGCTATGGCATCACAGAAGAGCCAGCTTTCAGTAATAGCTAACAGATGAAAGGAGTGGGAGAGAAATAGATTTAAGATGGAGAAGTCTGTTGCCTATGGAATAGGAATTCCAGAAGGCACAATGGAATGGCTGAGTGGTATTTGGTCGAAACTTTGGAATGGGAGGGTTTGAGTGGATGAGAATAAGAATTGGGAAGTAAGGAATAGAGAATGAGGCTTGGATGGTGACCTAAAGGGGCTCAGAATCACTGAGATGTGAAGGATATGGTAAGAGGTTGGTGTGAAGACAAGTACGGTCTGAGACAGGAGGTACAAGATCAGATCAGAAGGGACACCCCACTTGACTACTGTTCTCCCCTTGAAAGGATGAAGGTTAGTCAGGAAAGGCTGCAGCAGGAGATAGAAGTTGACCTGTAAGGTAGAAGAAAAAGTCCTCATCAACTTTTCTCTTCTTCTTTCCTTGACATCAAAGGGAGGTTTGCTCCTCTTGCACCAAAGGTTCTCCACATCCCAGGTGGAAGATCAGGCTGGCAGGAGAAGGTGGAAGTTGTCTCATGATGGCACAGATGAAAGTCATTGCTTTGGAGTAGATCATTACTGCTGTTGTTTTCCTTCATTCTCGAAGAAGACCATGACTTCAGGAACGTGATGACAAGACTTGCAAGTGACTTTGATTTGAGTGAGGGAGTGCTGTACAAGGTCACCAGTCTCACCTTCTCCTCCAGAGCCATCTGGGTCCAGTGGCCATATATAGATCAGGACAACTGGAGATGGCCCCCTTTGGGGCAGAACACCCAACCTGGATCCTGGCCTCCTTCCCTCAAGGGATACATTACACCCAGCAGGAGAAGGAAGGTACAAGGTATGCAGCCAGAGAGAGTTTGACTCCTCTTCTCACCTGAGGAGGCTTCTCCATTGTTCTGAATCATTCACGTCACTGATCTTCTCTATTGATGAAGAAGTGACGCAGCAGAGTAGATAGAGAGGAATCAAAAAGACTCGGATTCAAATTTGACCTCAGACAGTTTTAGCTATGAGACCCTGGACAATCACTTAACTTCCCTCAGCCTGATTTTTCTCACCTGAAAAATGGCAGTAAGAATAGCACCTGTCTCCCAGGTACATTTAGAGATTCAAATGAGATAACTACAGAAGACTTGGCAAACTTTAAATTGTTCTATGACTGTCAGCTGTTGATGTGAAGAATGCAGAATTGACCGGGCTGGAGTGACTCAGTGAGCAAGATACCCTGGCCTTCCCCTCCTGCCTGTCAGGTTCTTACTCACTAATTTCCTTTCATTTCTTTTGCATGGAGTTCAATTTCCCACTTCCAGATACCCCCCTTTCTTATCAGCTCTCCGCAGGGCGGGTCTTTGATCATCCCCATCTGCTTCTCACCCTTGCCCCCTCTAAGGCACGGAGGGTTCCCACTGGAGCAAAACTCACCAACCATCCAATCCCCTACCTCTCTCAGGCACTCTCTGCTGTCATCACTTTGATTCCCTTTCCTCTTGGGCAGAAATGAAAACCAAGCTCTGAGCTGCTTCTTAGAAACAGCCTGGCTTGACTTTATTGCTGGAAAACCACTCTCTAAGCCTTCTGTCCTTGGCAAAGAGTGTGTTTCAGTCCCAAACGAGCTGAGAAGAGATAAACATCTATCCCCCTTGTAACCCTTCACTGTAAAACATTGCTAACTTTTTTATAGCAGAAAGAATTATGAACCTTTAGAGAGTGGGCATCCAGAGTGGAGAGAGACCCAGGGACCAACTGAGGCAAAATTGTAATGAAGATTTATGGGAGATGGTGGATGATGGGGGTTTGTTTGGTAAGTGGAGAAATACACCTGAGAGATGGACAGGTATTGCAGCCGTGCCAAATGTACTGTTAGCACAAGAGAGACAGCCCATCCCTCTCAGGGAAGAGAAATAATTTCCCTCACCAATTCAGAAAGGCAGACCTACTGTTCTGGTACAGGGAATGGATGGGATTGGCAGCACTCAAGTAGAATATCTCTGGTCCAACACGGGGACCACAGGCAAAATGTAGCTTGCCTGACCCAAGTCAAGAAAAACAAAATGTTTTACCACTCAGAAGTGAGGCATTGTAGAAGGAATATCTAGGTGCAGCCCTGGGTGAGTCTCATAATACCTCTGGGCCTCAGTTTCCTCACCTGGATGACCTGTAAGGACCTTCTTGGCTCTAAATCTATGATCCTAAGTAGCTAACATACATATACTCCCACACTAATACAATCTAAACAACAAAATTATTGATCATGTGGCCTAACTCTGGACAACATTGGGATCCACCTGACTGTCTTCCATGAAATTGCCAAAATTGAAATTGAGTACCAGTGATAGTGATGGGAATAAGGAATGAGAATCAAAGCACTCTTTGATCCAATACATCCCATAGTTCTCAAGAATAACTGATCCTGTGAAACACCAACATTCTCAGTGACTTCATTAAAATTGATCAGCGACTTAACATTGGACCTATAACTCTGACGCCCTACCCTCAAAGGTAACCTGGTATCTAGCCTGTATATATCATGGCTATATATTCTGTCTCCCTCATTAGAATGTAAGCTCTTTGAGGACATCTACTGTTTTCCCCTTTTCTGCATAACCCCCAATGCTCAGCACAGTGCCTGGAATATAGTAGGTGCCTAGTAAATGTTTGCTGATTGATTGGCATCTGAATCAAATTGAGAAAACTCTTGGCAGGGGGGAGATTGTTTTCGTATTATGTCAATATGTCAAGGACCTGAAGTGTTGTCCATGTGGGAACTCCTTCAACCAGTGCAGATAACAATAGCTATAACTCACATTTATATGAAGCTTCCTATGTGCCAGGCACTGTGCTAAGCACTTTGTAATTATTATTTCATGATGTAGGGGTGTTGTTAGCCCCATTTTACAGATAAAGAAATTGAGGCGGACACAGTGAATTACCCAGGGTGGCACAGTGCCTGCAGCTGGATTTGAATTCAGGTCTTCCCAGCTCTGCCAGGGCTCTGTGCACTATGCCCCACCTAACACCCATCTATAATTTTCACAACCCATTTATAACTCATGCTCTATCCACACTGCCTCTCTGTTTCTGTATCATGGTTTAAAAATTCCTATTTTTGAAAAGCTAGCCATCTTTATTTTGCAGTTTTTTCAATTTTTAAAAAAATTCCTAGATCCTAGAAATAAATTTCTGACCAGGTAGTCTATAGAGAAAAGCTTGCATGTTCCTTTATTAGGCACCAAACCTTTGCTATTTCTAGAATCCATTACAGACAGGATACATGCCATGTGTATATTGTATAGAATAAATCCACAGTGCAGGTCCTGGCCATGAGGAACTAGGTGTTCCAGTCACACTGCTCTCCTTACTCTTTCTAATACATGAGATTCTATCTCCCACCTCCATGCCTTTGTACAGGTGGTTCCCTCCAAGTCCCCCAGGCACAAAGTCAAGCATCTAGTACGTAAATAATAAATGCTTCTTGACTGATTGATATCATGTACTACCTGTCCACCCCTGTCTTGTAGCAGCCCTTTAAAGCACAGCTCAGCGGCTACCTCCCTATTCTGATTCTACCAGTAATAACGCAATCCCTCGATCCCTCTTGAATTAGCTTTGCATTACTTTGTACGAAGCATGTGTTTGCTTATCTATGTCTGTGTCAAACCCATCTCCTCTCCCTGGAGGTCCCCCTTCCCCAGTACAACGTAAGCTTCTGGAGAGCAGGGACTATTTCCTTTATGTCTTTGTATTCCCGGAGCCTAACAAGGGTAGGCATTTAACAAATGCTCAGTAAATTGAATTGAGGACTGAGACACAATCACAGACACATAGAGGTCAAGGTAGTTAATTGGTATAGACAGATGGGCGTTGGGCTTGTCGTCGGGACAATCAAATCTTCCCTCAGACACTTTCTTTCTGTGTGACCTGGGACAAGTTACTAAACCTCTCTTTGTTTCTTCATCTGTAAAATGGGGGAGAATAACGGTATCAATCTGGCAGGGCTCTTGTGAAGATCCAATGAGATAATATATCTCATCCAGAGATATATTAAAAACCTCAAAGTGCAGATTGAAACCACACTTCTTCATTTAATTTTTCTTGGGGTTTTTTGGGCAACATGGCTAATATGGAAATGTGCTGTGCATGACTTCACATGTATAATTGATAATCATTCATCTTCTCAAGGAGTAGGTGAGGGGCTGGAGGGAAGGAGAGAATAGAGAACTCAACATTTTTTAAATGAGTGTTAAAATAAAGTATAATTATTTAAAAACCCTTAAGGTGCTGTGTAACGATAATAATCAAGTAATTCATAAATGTTAATTAAGTGCCTACACTATGTGTCAGGCACTGTGCTAAGCACTAGGGATACAAAAAGAGGCAAAAGACAATCCCTGCCCTCAAGGAGCTGGCAATCTAATGGGGAAGACAACGTGCAAACAAATATATACAAGGTAAGCTATATACTGGACAAATAGGGAACAATTAAAAGAGAAGCCACCGGAATTAAGAGGAGTTGGGGAAGACTTCTTGAAGAAGGTGGGATTTTAGTTGGAACAATAATAACAATACAGTGAAGCTTGACCCCCACACGGAGCATGGTGGTGTCTTGTGTGGCTCAAAAGGAGGCAGAGTAGACATCTCTAGCCTCTTTTCCTCCACCCTTCTCCAAGGAAGACTTTATCTCCTGCAAAGAGGAAAAGCAGGTGGGTGAGACCAGAAATTTGGTCACTCTACTCTCCTCAGAGAGATAGGATATTGGGCTAGAAATAAACACACATAGACAGATAGATGGATAGATAGATAAATAGATAGATGGATGGATGGATGATAGATAAATGGATAGATGGATGGATGGATAGATGATAGACAGACAGATAGATAGATAAATAGATATTCCGATAAATATTATTAGCCTAGGACAGGGCTGTCCAAAATGCAGCCCACAGGCTGCATGCGGCCAACAGTGTGATTTATGCAGCCCACCTACAAGCATAAAAATTTATATAAATGCTTTAGTAAATGAAGCCGAGCTACCGCAGAGCTCTCACTAAAATGGCAAATCAAAATATATTGTCTATCGTTTCAATAAAAACCTAAGGTTGGACAGCCCTGATCTAGGACATGTGGTTTTCAGGTTCAAGCTAAACGTCTGATTACTAGTCGGGGGGGAGGACTCCAAGCTCTGTTTCCCAGGTTAGACCCCTTTCCTACCGAATACCAGTTCCATGATGAACAAACACATGGCAAATAGCAAAGGAAATCACTTATGCAAGTCAGTAGCAAGATAGAAATCAGAGAAAGTATACAGAGGAGCATATATACCAAACAATAAGCAGTGAAGGAACTTTGCCATTGGAATTAGGTAACTCAACTTAACCAAGAGAAAAAGAGAGTCCCCGATCTCACCCAAGGGGACATTCTCCAAAGTCTCTAATGTAGCAAGCTGAGGTTATAATGGGGACTTTGAGCTCCTCTCACATTGACTTCTTCTTAGAGGTGTATTCTCCCTTCAGCACCCTCAAGTGAGGCATCTTCCCTCTTGAATCTGGAAGCTAGAAATATCCTGAGTATAGAGCCTGAAGAGAGTTGAAAAGAGTCTCAAAGAAAACCTGAAGGGAGCTGAGCTCTCCTTTCCCATGCCTTTACTAACTCTGCCCTGCCCTTCACACAGATGCAGGGTATTTATCTCTACCAATAGGGAGAGAGACCCATACTACTGGCTTCTGGGCTTGAGTTACTATCACAACAATTAGAACTTATGTAGCATTTAAAGGTTTACAAAGCACTTAAAATATTATCCTACACAATAACACTAGGGAGTGGGTACTCTTATTATCCTCATTTTACAGATGGAGAAACTGAGGCAGGCAGAAATTAAGTGACTCACCCAGGGTCACACAGCTAGTAAATATCTGAGGTCAAATTTGAATTCAGGTCTTCCTGATACAGGTTACACTCTCTATCCCCTGCCCAACTCACCTGCCTCTATAAATGTGTGTGTATGTAACCTATACGTTTCCACAATCCAGCTAGCAGCTTCTGTGGGGGTGTAAGATCCACACACAGCCAGCACCCGGAAAGCTGTCAACAGCACAGGTTCTTTTGATCTGCTTAACTAAGGAAAGCAAGGTGAAGGGGTTGACAAGCTTGCTTTAATCCAGCATACAGACAGCATTCACTTAGTTCAGGGGAAAAAGCCAGCATCCTGAAGTTCAGAGCAAAATACAAACAAATTACAAACATCAACAGACAGACCCAATACAATTCATAGTTACCAACATCTAGGTTCAGCCTGGGAGCTCAGAACAAGGGCTGGCCCAGAGTCACGCACACCTCTACTGCTGCAGGAAAGAGCTCCGAGGAAGAGGAGGCCAACCCCGGGTTTTTATATCTTTTTCAGTGTCAGGGGTGAGTCACGCATGCGACTCACCCACATGACCTAGAATCCTCACAAAGAGGCGACTTAAACCCATGTGGTCTAAGAGCCTCTGCTGTCCCAGACATGTAAACTAGGCCCTCCCTGGAGTTAGCCCCACCTTGGGCCCCACCTTAGTTGCCAATCCACACCCACTAAGGTTTTAGACCTAATAGGTGTTTGGGCCTGGGGCTTAGCACCTAGTAAGGCTCAATCAAAGACACTGAATTAATCAAAGGAAACAAAGGCCAAACTCTTCAAGGGCACCTGTTGAACTAAGGCTAAGGAGCCCATTTTGCTTACCAGCACACTATATAACACATATATATGTACATATACATATATACACACATATATATGCACACATATGTATATATTATTATAGTATACATAGTATATTACATAATGTATAGTATTAATACATTATAGTACATTCTATGTTATACATTACTATATATTATATTAGATATTATATTATTATACATTATATTATGATGTTATATATTATATATTATAATAGATTATATATTATAATACATTACGTACATTGTATAATATATTCTATAAAGTGCTGTGCATATATTAATTATAGTAAATAATATTTAATTTTCTATGTGTATATGCTAGCTGCTGCTATGATCACTACCATCATCTTCCTCCTGCCATACTCTGGGAGTCATTATCCCCAGGCCAAGTCCCCAAATGCCCTGTGATCAGAAGAAAAGGGTAACTCCAATCACAGAGCGAGCTCTCCTCCCTGCCTCATCCATCATAGAATTAGAGTCCCATCTCTGCACCAGCTTCTGTCCAGCCTGACAGAGGCTTTTGTGTCAGACTGAGACTCCCCGGCCAGTCTTGTCCTTTTTTCACTACGTCTCTGATGGACAACCTAGAGACTTTTCTCCTTAGGACTCACTTGCCCTGTCTCTTCTAGATGCAAATATAGCCAGGAGGTTCAGCCTTTCCATCAATCACTCAACATTGTCTCTGCAGGCATTCTATCCCCATACTCCAGGTGAGGAACCTGAGATTCCAATAACTGAAGTGCCTTGCCCACGATATCACAACTTAATGAAGGGCATATGTGGGATGTGTGCGATTAGTGGAAATTGGAGATGTTGGGGCTTGATCTCAGGGAGGAAGTGCTATTTGAGCTTGGCCTAAAGTGGAAGACAAAGATTTGTTAGAGAGACAGTAGCAGAGCCTAGGGGGTAGAGTGCTGAATTTGCAGTCAGGAAGGCTTGGATTCAAATCCTGCCTCCTAAGCTTACGAGTCATGGTGTGTGTGACCATAGACAAGTTTTTTTCTTTTGTTAACCTTTCCAGAAATTTAATTTCTTCATCTATAAAGTAGAAATAAATTATGCCTGTAAAACCTGCCTCTATGCATTTTGTGGGGCTCAGGGGAGGTAATTTACATACATGAAGCTTTTTGCAAATTTCAGAGAACTATATAAATGTTAAAAATTGAGAACTTCTAGGTCATGGAACCAATAAGATGGCAGGCTAGACACTTTGCCAAGATCCCATTAACTCGCGAAAACTCCCCAAAAGAGGAATTATCCACCAGATGTGGAACAATTACAGCTGAATCCACAAGAAAAAGAAAAAATACTGACAAGGTAAAATCTTTGTAAATTAACATGAGAAAATGCTAATACTTGAATGGCTCACTCAGCAACCCTCTTCCTCTACTCTCCTGGCAGGATGTACAACCTGACTTTCTGGTCTATATTATATAGAGAATATATAATATAGAGAACTAGCCCCCTACCTGCCCGTACTACCAACAAGTGATGGATACTGGTTCTGCCCAGCGAATTGGAGGGGAGACGGTGAGAGGAGAAGGGAAGTATCCCCACCTTCTGCCTTAAGCAGCCTCTAATTAAGGGGCGCTCTCCAGAGATGACAAGGAATCTCTCCAGAACAACCTTCCCATCCTCCCTCAACCCTACAAAAATCAGCTGACATTAATTTGGCCTAACCACAGAAGGAAAAGGGGACAGCCAAGGAATTACTCAAGTAGGGACCCATGTGGGTGATTGGGCAAAGCTGGAAGGAAAGAGCACTGAAATCAGCTGATTATGAGTCAGTGAAGCCCTCTGCTCATTTTCTTGACCTATGGGCAGTTGTATAAATACCTTACAAAGACCATTCTTATATAAACAGCCTATCTGCCGTATGTACTGACTGATGGGAGGGGTTTCTCCTTATGAAGATAGACAGGTGAATCAGCCATGTATTGGCACTTGCAAAGCTCCCTCACATGTGATGCCAGAAGGGAGAAGGGAAATAGGATTGGTTTCCTATCAATATTAAAAGGCGTGGTGATCGTGATGGCCTGTCATTCAAGAAACCAAGATCCAGGCATCCCAACACATCACAAAGGAAGACAGACTGCTCCATAGAATGTATATGTCCTAAGACCGAGGTCAGTCTCTCTGGAGGACTGTATGTGACCCCTCTCCTGACCTATGGCAGCCAAAACCATTTTTCACAACTTGGTCCCAATCTCTCTTTCCAGGCTTATTCCACATTACTCCCCTTCTCTTGTCCAGCCAAGCATGTATATTTACTGTCCGCCACTTCACTCCCATCCCTATGCTGTTCCCTTCACTGACTGTCCATTATGATAAAATGCACTATTTCCTCATCACTGCTCCTGAAAAGAGCTAACTTTCTCAAAACTGAGTACAAACACTAACTCCTACATGAGCCCTTTCAATAGAATACAAGCTCCTTGAGGACAAAGGTTGATTCCTTTTGCCTTTTTACACACCACATTATCAGTGTCTGGTATGCTTAATAAATATTTGTTGGCTGATTGAGGAATTAATTGACAAGCTGTTGACCACTACTCCCAGCAATTTAAACCTAATCATGTCCCTTTCCATGACTGACTGGCTGACTGGATCCCTAGAGACAGCTACTACATCTTCCCTCAGGATTTTAGAGGTTGGGGAGTGATTTTCTAGTATGAGCCCCCACCAGTGTGCTTCTTCATAACGATTACCCGTTTATATCAATTACTCAGTCACATTTAACTAACTTTTAGAAAGGGATAGATAGATAGATAGATAGATAGATAGATAGATAGATAGAGTAGTAAGATAGATAGATAAAGATAGATAGATAGATGGACAGATAATATAAGAAAAGTTGATACCAAACATCCCTCCAAAGTCTGGAATACACTGTCTCATGAGCATGTATCTAGTTCAGGGTCACATTCAAGAAACGCATGTGGCAAAGAGACAACTCACAGTTCCTCCTTGCTAGGGTACTCACGAAGTTCCCTTTATATATGTTTTTTTTCTGCTAGGCTTCTCATAGAGTCTTAAAGCTATCTTTCCTCAGTGTATCTAGTTTGTTCTTGGCTCCTGATGCGGTTGCTGCAGTCCTGGGAACATTACTAGGACACCAAGGAAAGTTCTGACTCTTCTGACTCACTAAATTGCACAAAGTTCTTCCTCTGATGGGAGGGAGGGAGGGAGGAAAGAAGCTGAGGCAGAATCAGGTCCAAGGCTACTCCCTCCCCTCCAAGGGAGGAGGGAGGAGGTGGTTGGAACGACTGTCTCTCCTCCATTCTATCAGACACTGACATGTCTAAGTTCTAAAACGGCTTGCTATTTTATACAAAGCCCACAGGTTTTATATGTTCTAAATCACCGTAATCAGTCGAAATATACTTCATTTGGAAGGTACATCACTGCAGTTTATCCAGTGGCTTCGAGGATTTCTAAACTAACCCAAGACTTTTTGTACCTGGTTTAAATCCTTTGATTGATTGATTGATTCAATAGAGATGTCTAGGCCTTGCTCACACCTCTGATTGCTTCATTCAATGGAGATATTTTCACCTGACAATAGTATAAGGACATAGCATCCCGTTAGTTACTTTAAGTGGGGTAAGGTTATTAAATAGATTGACTCCACAGACACTGACCCTTACATGTTAATAAAACCTACCCTAAAATCATCCATTCTTTTATTGCACCTGCTCTCTCCTGTCCGTAGATCTTTTATTTTAGACTCATAGCTTCCCTTTATGTGAGTTAAAATATGACATAATAAAAATCCTATTGATTAATGTGTTACTGGTCTGTGTGATTCTTTTGTGCAACCCCCTTTCAGTCCTATAAATGCTGTTAAGGATTGAGACACTTGGTAATTGGGCCTTTGAGCCCAGAGGCTTACAAAGAAAGGTAAGTCGATCCATTAAATGAATATAACCTACTGTTGCCTTGAGCCACAAACATTGGATACTATTAAGAAAATATGATTGTCCCCTTCATACTTCTCTCTATTCAGAAACAAGCATTTGTTAACTGCCTACTATGTGCCAAGCATACAAACCATACTACATCCAAGAGAAACAAAAATAAAACAGTCCCTGATTTCAAAGAAACTATTTTGGGGAAACAACATGTTTAAAGATAAATATAAAATATGGACAAAGTAATTTGGTAGGAGGGCAGCTAGATGGTGCAGTGGATAGAGTGCTGGGCCTAGAATCAGGAAGACCTGAGTTCAAATACAGCCTTAGACACATACTGTGTGACCCTAGGCAAGTCACTTAACCCTGTTTGCCTCAGTTTCCTCATCAGTAAAATGAATTAGAGAAGGAAATGGCAAACTACTCCAGTATCTTTTCCAAGAAAATCTCAGATGAAGTAATGAAGTGTTGGACACAACTGAAACAAATGAACACCAACAACAAATTTGGTAGGAGGGGTTATTAGCAATTGAGGTGATCAAGATAGATGAAACAAGCTAGAAGAAAGTTAGAGGTTATACAAAGTGGGGGTGAAGATGGAGAGCATCCCAGGCATGAGGGGAAAGGCTGTGCAAAAGTATGGAGACCAAAGATGTAATGTCACAAACAGGGAAGACCAAGCAGGCCAATTCTACTGGGATATAGATTGACTCAAGGAACACTATAGTGTACTGTGTACACTTATATTAGCAAACACCCTAGCACATCCAGGATGGCCTGCTAGCAAAGGTTCTTTGATCTGTTTTCTAAAGGAAAGACAGCTTCAAAGGGGTCAACAATCTTACTTTAATCACAGATAAGTACAAAGAAGTGAGTATCCAAGAAAGAATAGACAGGGAGCACCAACGTCTAGGTTCACGAAGCTGGAGGTGGGGGGCTCCTTAACAATGGCTACCCCGAGTTTTATCTGGCCAAATCACAAAGACCTCAGGAGAACATTCTTCCCATGAGTGAGCCCCCCAAAGCAAAATCTCACCTCAGAATAAATATACACGTTCAGCTACTAGGCTCAGAGCCAGAAGGTATCACAACTCTCACAACTCAGTACTTAATTAGCTTAGTACCAAAAGGTATGAAAGCCTTCTTGCAAGTAAGCCTCCCTGTAAGCAAGCTTCACCTTTGGCAAGTTCCTCTCCCAGTGGGCTCTATGTGATTCAGGATGTATCACAGCTATGAACTGGACTGGAGATCAAAGCAGCAAGACATCCAGGGTTGAAATACCTGTGTACCTTTAGTCCTGGGAACATGGCCCCTGTTCCAAGGGAAAAAGAGAACACGTGTGGTCACATAGACCTATTAATGGACAGGGAAGATCTTCTATTCCATTAACCCAACAACACTCTGTGGAACAGGCCAATTAACTGCACTGACTTTGCTGCTATGGCCAGATCCAGCCCTATGATTAAGCAAAGGGATTCATCATTTCTAGTATGGATTTCGAGTTTTTCAAGGCTCTTCAAAGTTATCCCTCACTAGGAATAACACTGTTATGGCATACATTGCTTTCCAACTCCTCACCTGGACTGAAGTTAACATCTTAATACTTAAGGGTTGGGCAATGCTATCTATAGAAAGTCACTGTAAAATGCAGGGAAGTGACCTATGCTATCTTCTTCATTACCTCTACATCCAGGATAATGGGGAAATTGTGTCATTGTGAAGACATCTCATATATCACTTTTCTTTATGTTTTAATTCACAGAGTCAAATAATCTCAGATTTGAAAGGGGTCTGTTTTAATAGAAGTGCACAGGATCCTAATTTAAAGCTACAAGAGATCCCCAAGGCCATCTAGTCTGACCAATATCTAAGAAGAAAAAATTACTCACCCAAGGTCATAGACGTAGGAGGCATCAGAGGAAGGGTTTGAACCTAGGTCTGATGACTTCCTTAACCACACTAAACCCTATCGAGCCCAACCTACACCTGAACAATCTCAATCTCCACTACAGACATCCCAGAAAACGTGCTCATCTGGCCTTCGTCCAAGTCAAGGGAAGCCCACTACCTCCTGAGATAGCCCATGTCTTTGGAAGAGCTCTCATTTCTAATTAGTCAATCAGGTGATCAACGTGCATTAAGCACTTACTCATTATGACAGGCTGAGCACCGGGGATACAAAGAAAGGCAAAAATAGTTTGTGCCCTCAAGGAGCTTACATTCCAATAGGGGAGACAACATATAAATAACTGGGCACATGAAATATACACACGAAATTTAAAAAGTAGTACCCCTCTAAGGTGAAGGTTCTCCCAGCTGGAAAAGGGACCAGGAGCTGCTTACTGAAGGACTTCCTGGTTAGGTACCTCCCAATGAGCAAAAATCTGCCCCTTTGCAATTTTCCAACTTCTCTGCTCTTCCTTATTCTACTCTCTGGGACCAAGCAGAAGAAAAAAAAGTGAATCCATCTTCCCTCTGAAAGCCCTTCCAGATAGTATTATATCATACACACACAAACATGCACATGCAGGTACGTGCACTTGTGCGCACTGGCACACACACACACACACACAAAAGCCAAGTCTCCTCCTCTCCAATTATTTAACTTGGGAAATTATTCTAGGGCCAGAGGACCAGTCAAGCTGGAGTTTAATCGTACATTATTTTACTTTCCTCCTGGCCCCATTCAGATGTGCTGAGGCAGCAAAGGAAGAGGCCTTTGTCCCATCACAAGAAAATGATTCCCCCAACAAGTAATGAGGATGGTTTAAGTTCAACCAGGTCTCCAAGACCATTTGCTGGACTCCAAGAGTCTATTGGAGAATTTGGTTATAATGTACTTCCAACCTGACCCAATTGAGATTTGTAGAATTTCAGATGTGTGTTTTATAATAGAGTAAGTCCAAGAATGGTGATTTTATGCCCCTGAGAGCTGGAAAGGTTCCCAGTCATCATCATTTCCACTTTAGCTGAACTTGGTTCAGAGATCATGAATAAATGCATAAGCAGGAGACCAGGCACAGGGTTCAAAGAGCAAACCCAATGTGAAGGAAAATATTCACCTCTAGCTGGAATAATAATATTATTTCTTGGATAGACTTTTGATCCAGTCTCTGCCAATTGCTGTCTGTGGGACCCTGGGCAAGTCTGAGCCTCATCTGCAAAGTAATAATGAAGATCATGAGGCCTATTGTAACTCCTTCCTAGACAATGCATTTGTAAAATTTAATGGAAAGGACATCATGATTAGCAAGCTCTCAGTGCAGACACTCCCTCCAGCTTTTCAACTCACAGCTCATCCACCCCTTTGCTTCTGGGGTCATTCTGGTCTTGATCCTGCCAGAAATCCTGAGGCCCAGGAGGTGGCACGGTTTGGACCAGGTCCTACAGTTATTATTTGTCATTGTTCTTCAGTCATTCAGTCTTGTCCAACTCTTTCTGGGCCCGTGGACCATGGCACGCCAGACCCTTCTGTCCTCCACTCTTTCCCAAAGTTTGTCCAAGTTTGTGTTCATTGCTTCCATGAGACTCATCCTCTGCCGTCCCCTTTTCTTTTTGCCTACAGTCTTTCCCAACATTAGGATCTTTCCTGATGAGGTCCTTCTTCTCATCATGTGGCCAAAGTATTTAAGCTTCAGCTTCAGTATTTAATCTTCCAGTGAATAGTCTGAATTAATTTCTTTAAGGTCCTGCAGCTACTCTGTGGCAGAGCTAAGGCTGGAGTACGTCTCCTGACAGCCAACCCTATGCTGATTCCATGTTTGTTTGTTTGTTTGTTTGTTTTCTAGAAGAGTGTCTGGCACAAAGCAAGTGCTTAATGAACTTTTTATCTATTTATCTATCATCTAACTATATCCATTCATTTATCCATCCTTCCATCTATCCACCTATCAATCTTCTATCAGCCTCCCTACATATTGGTCTCTCTATCTCTGTCTATCTATAGGGATGTATGTCTGTCTACATCTGTGTCTGTCTGCCTATCTGCCCATTTGTCTATCTGTTGATCTATCTATTCGTCTCTCTGTCCATCTATCTGTTTATTTATCTAACTGTAACCTATCTCTCTGCCTCTCTATATCTGTCTGTCTTTCCATATGACTATCTACCTATCTCTCTTCCTGACTATTTGTCTATCTGCCTGCCTGTCTGACTATCTCTCAGTTTCGTCAATGCTACTACACTGAAGATTGTGTGTAGAAAATCTCAGATCAAAAGTTAAAGGACTGAGATCAAATCCTGGCTCTGCTCCTTACTGCCTTTGTGATCTGAGCCAAGCCACTTTCTGTCGCTGAGTCTCAGTCTTTGCTTCCGTAAAATGACTGGGTTGGACCTGGTCAGTCAATTAATAAACATTTATTAAGCAACTCCTATGTACCAGGCACTGGGCTAAGAACTGGGAATGAAACAAGAGGTAAAAGACAGTCCCTGCCCTCAAGGAGCTCACAATCTAAAAAGGGAGACAAAATACAAACCACACACATACAAACTAGAAGTGGAATAAACTAGAGTAATCTCAGAGGGAAAACACTGGCATTAAGGAGGACTAGGAAATGCTTCTTGCAGAAGACAGGACTTTAACTGGGCCTTGCATAATGTCAGAGGAGGCATAAAGTAGGGCTGAGGAGGGAGAGCATTCTAGGCATGTGGGACAGCCTGAGACAACATCCCAAGCCATGTATGTATATGTGTGTGTGTGTATATATGTGTGTGTGTATATACATATATATATATACATATATGTATATATATATATATATGTATGTATGTATGTATAAGGGGCCAGGTCTTTGAAAGGCAGTGGAAGAGATGTGATGAGAAAACATTATGATTGGATAAGGGAATTTCAGGTTTATGACCATGAAAGTGGTACAATTGGGGGTGATTGAAAGATAAATGGTCTGACTCTCTTTGTGGGTGACCAAGATGGATGATTGAAGCAGGTCGTGTGAAAGGAGAGATCTGCAGAATGGAGGTAAGGGTTTGAGAGAGTATCAGTGTGTATGCTGAAACCCCCCAGAATGAGGGCAGGAGCTGAGGAGAGAGAGAGAATGTGAGCCAGGTACTGAACTCACTGAGGAAAGAAAGAGAACGCCCTAGAGGTCTCCACCAGTATTAAAATGATGATCCAATGAAGAGAGGAGCAACCCCCTGCCCTCTGGGAAGGTAAGGAAGGAAAATCTGGAGTCTAGTAAGCTGCTGTAAACATTCTCTCTTCTTCTCTTCAAATAATCACTTCAGAGCCAAAAGGGAGCTCAAACCATCTGATTGAACCACTTCATTTTGTAGATAATGAAACTGAGGTTAAGTGACTTGCCCAAAGTCACATAGTAAGCAACAGAGCCAAGAGCCTTCTTTGTCACAACTAATGCAAAATAAGGCAAACAATTTCAAAATCTGGATTAAAAAGAGATGAACCGCATGTAAGGGTACCTTTCAAAACAACATTTTTTTTTCTAACAGAGAAAATGAAAATGGATTTTTTTTTCCCATCACAAACAGAAAACTGTATATAAATGTGAATGACGGAGACTTAATTTATCATGGACTCTGGCCATTCCATCATTCCAGGCTATTAAAAATTTTAATCAAAGATTTAGGTTATTAAACTGCCTAAGGTTGGCAAAGGTTTGCTGTTATCTTATGTTAAAATCCATCACAGTCCAAATAAAATGAAATTAATTTCAGATGCCAAAAGAAACCTGAGTCAATAGAGCATTAATATTTCAAACTGGCTGGCACTGTAGGTCTGGGCAAGAGAGCTATGGGGAGTTGGGAGGAGGACGGGGAAGAGGAGTGATCTCACTGAATCACAGCATCCCACCATGGCCCCAGGGACATAGGGTCAGTGCATTGATGTGGTCCCCCTGGCCTATTCAATTCAACAAGCATTTATTGAATGCCTACTGTGTGCCAGACTATTCAGCAAAAGGACAAATACTGAAGCCAAAACTTAAATACTTTGGCCACATAATGAGAAGACAGGACTCGTTGGAAAAGACCCTGAAGTTGGGAAAAAGGAGACGGTGATGGCAGAGGATGAGATGGACAGACTTCAGGAGATAATGGAGGACAGAAGGGTCTGGCATTCTACGGTCCATGGGGTCACAAAGAGTCAGACACAATCGAACAACTGAACAACTATGTGTCAGGCACTCTCCTGGGGGTTGGGATTTAAAATCCAAAAACAAAACAAACCTTGCCTTCAAGTATATTCTATTGAGAGGACACAACGTGTCTAAAGACCTACTGGCACGGGGTGGCTGGGGTGCCCTCTTCCGCTAAAGGGACACAGCTGTAGGCCAAAATTGATCAAGTTTAGTCCCAGAAAAGCCTAGTCTCTAAACACAGAAGTCAAACTTTTTCCTTATTGTCTCTGTTTTATTATGCCCCCACCTTGGAGCCCTAGGAAAAACCTTTTAAAAACTTTGTTTGATTCCTATATAAGGTTTCCCCAAAAGGAATCAGTCCCTTCTAGAAACATCCTTAATTTCCAAGGAACATTGGGTATGGGTTAGCTATTTATTTCCTCCATTGGAAAGGATATACTTCATACCAAAAAAAACTCATGAGCATGAACTGACAAATATTTAAAACATGAAAGAGTAACATTTCACTCTTCTTGACTCTCCCAACAGGTAGATATTTGAAACATCGAAACATGAAGTACTTTTTGGAAATTTTGAATAGGAATTCCATCTCCACTGCAGATTTGTACAGTCCAAACACCTCACTTAACGTCTCTATCTTGTAACAAGCCTAAGCATAGGTTGGGCTCATCTTCCTGCTGGTGGTCATCGATCCATCAATAAATATTTATTAAGCCTATATTGTGTGCCAGGCACTGAGCTAAGTGCTAGAAACACACACACACACACACACACACAGAGTCCCTGCCCTCAAGGAATTCACAATCTAATAGGAGAGACAAAATGCAAATACATGCAAAGCAAGTTACATACAAGATAAATAGAAAATAATTAACTAAGGGAAGGCACAAGATTTAAGAGGAATTGGGGGAGACTTCCTGTAGAAGGTGGGATTTTAGTTGGTACTTAAAGGAAGCCAAGGAGGTTAGTAGGGCAGAGACAAGGAGAGGAAGAGTGTCCCACACATGGGGGATAACCAGAGAAAATGCCAGGAGCCAAAAGATGAGATGTCTTGCTCATGGAACAGCCTGGAGGCCAGTGTCACTGGATCAGAGTACATGTCAGGGAGAAAGGTATAAGGAGACTAGGCAGGTGGGAGGTGGCTAGGGTATGAAGGTTATGAATGCCAAATGGAGCATTTTGTATTTGATCCTGGGGGCAATAAGACCGGTTTATTGAGTAGGGGAGAGACATGGCTGAACCTGCTGCACTTTAGGAAAATCATTTTGGTGACTTAATAGAGGATGGATTAGAGTGGAAGACAGGCCCAGCAGAAGCCTATTGCAACAGCCCGGATGTGAGGTGAAGAGTGCCTGCATCAGAGTGCTGGCACTGTCAGAGGAAAGAGCTGTTTCTGAGGTGAAATCAACAGGCTTTGGCAACTGATGAGATACTGGGGTGGAGACGGGGGTGTTATATGAGAGGCAGTGAGAAATCCAGGATGACTCATAGGTTGTGAGCCTGAAGGACTGGGAGGATGGTGTTACTCTCCACAGTGACTGGGAAGGTAGGAATTCATTCGTAAGAGCTGAAGAGGGCACCTCCTACAGCTCAGCAATCATTGACTGAGAGACCCAGGAACTCCCCAACTCCTGAGATAGTCACAGGGCTCAAAAAGTCCATCTCACAATCACTGATCAATCACCTGGTAGGGGGGAGGGGAGAATTACAAAGTAGAACCAGTTACCAGGGCCATGAGAACGAATCTCAGGCATGTCTAGACAAATATGCTTTCCTTTGCCATATGTGAGCAGTCACTGTAGCTGCTGTGGAGGGCAAAGAAGAAATGCCTTCTTCACCACAGAAAGTCTAAGAAAGAATAGATGGAGTCTGTGCCACCTATTCAGAAGAGAAGTAGAAAGAACAAGGATGGAGGTTGTAGCTCCTCAAGTTTAAAGTCTGCTGATTGGGCAACTGTGTGTTCATATAGATACATAGACAGATAGATAGACAGACAGACAGACAGACAGATACAGAGAGAGATAGACAGATAGATAGAGAGAGACAGACAGACAGACAGAGATACAGAGATAGAGAGAGAGAGAGAGAGATAGACAGACAGAGAGATAGAGACAGGCAGATAGAGAGATAGATAGATAGAGATAGATAGATACATAGATAGACAGACAGACAGACAGACAGATACAGAGAGAGATAGACAGATAGATAGATAGAGAGAGACAGACAGACAGACAGAGATAGAGAGAGAGACAGACAGACAGAGAGATAGAGACAGACAGGCAGATAGAGAGATAGATAGAGATAGATAGATACATAGATAGACAGAGACAGACAGACAGAGATACAGAGATAGAGAGAGATAGACAGATAGATAGATACATAGATATGGAGAGATAGACAGAGATAGATAGACAGATAGATACAGAGAGATAGAGATAGATACAGAGAGATAGACAGAGATAGATAGATACAGAGAGATAGACAGAGATAGATAGATAGATAGATAGATAGATAGATACAGAGAGATAGAGATAGATAGATAGACAGACAGATATTTACATAGGCTCATTGATCAGTTTTCTTTGAAGCACTCTCTTGTCTTGTGTATGGGGAAGGCAGCGTTTGGACTCCAATCAGAAGCTTCAGGTTATAGTGCCTACCATATAGTGGGTGCTTAATGAATGCTTTCTCTATCCACCCAACTAGCTAGCTAGATCTATGTCTACATAGGCAGTTATGTGAGACACCAAAACATGTGTACCACAAGAAATGGTCAGTACATAAACTCAGCACTGTGCTTCTTCCATGGGATGACCCCCAGAGACTCATCCCCAAGTATGCTTCATGAGATGAGCTCCCATTCAACCCACTGTGCACAGATAAGTAAATCCAAAATAGACATAAATATTGATAAGTAAATACTAAGCAGCTTCTTGAGGGACAGTAACATTTGGGTGGATTGAGAAAGGCCTTATCTAGGAAATAACATTAGAGTTGGGCATTAGAGGAAACTAGAGATTCTAAAAAGTGGAGATGAGGAGGGAGTGGATTCAAGGCATGGTAAGAGATGGCATGCCATGTATGGAGAAGAACAAGTAGACCAGGTTGGGCTAGAATCTAGAGCCCGTTGGTGGCAGTAATGTTTGATCAATCTAGAAAGAAGATTGAAGCCTGCTTGTGAAGGGATTTAAATGATAGGCAGAGTAGTTCATGTAACATACTAGGACTAACAGGTATCCAACAAAACTTCTTGAGCAAGAGAGGAAAATGGACAGATTTCCACTTTAGGAATACCAATTTGGTGTTGTTGTTTGTCCTTCATTCTCAAAGAGGACCATGACATGAGGAAGATGATGCCACAACATGCAAGTGAATTGGATTTAAGTGAGGCAGGACTGTGCAAAGTCACTAGCCTCACTCTCTCTTCCGGAGCCATCTGTGTCCAGTGGCAAGATACAGATTAGGATGACCAGAGATGGCCCTGGATGCCTTTTAAAGCTAAGGTCTTTAACAGGTCTCAGTTTAACTGAGGCAACACCTCATTCAGTGATTAAGGCTAGATAAGAAACAGACAGAAAAAGGCTTCTTTTACCTAATTAAAAAAAAATCAATCTGGGAGGAGATGACCTCAAGGATTCTGGCCAAAAGAGAAACAACTGCTATTTACATTCACTCTGAGCCAATCAGGGCCCAGTTGGACAGTCTGTAGGGCAGTCAGCAAGAGCCAGAGTGATTTGGGTTTGTTGTTGTTTGTCCTTCACTCTCGAGGAGAATCAGTGAGTTGATGCTATGACATGCAAGTGAATTGGATTTAAGCGAGGGAGGGCTGGGCAAAGTCACCAGCCTCACTTTCTCCTCTGGACTACCAGTTTGGCAGTTTAGTGGAAGATGAATCAGAGAAGGTAGCGACTAGAGGCAGGGAGAGCGATTTAGAGGGTACAGCAATAATTGGGCCTGGACTGGGGTGTTATTCTTATGAGTGGAGAGAAGATGAATGCCAACCCCGCCCCCGCCTGCTGGAGGAAATGCAATCAAAATAAGATGAGTTGTTACCAAAGCCAAGGAAGAACATGGTCTTAACTTGCAGAAGGAAATACTTAGGAAGGGCAGGAGAGTTGTTTGAAATACCTAAAAGATTGTTATAAAGAAGAGAAATGAAATACTCTTTACCCTGGAGCAAAGATCGGAATACAGGCTGAGTGAATGTAGGTTAATTAATCATCATCAACCATTCATTAAGCACTATGTGCCAAGCACTCTAATAGATACTGGGGATAAAGACAAAAATCAAACAGTCGCTGTCCTCAAGGAGGTTACCCTCAATTGGGAAAGACGCCATGTATAAGAGAACACATATGTAAGGCAACATCCCTTTATTATGGGAACATGAACAGTTTGGTTTCTAAAAGGGGCAGAGAAGGAACATAAGGAAAACTTTTAAAACCAACTTGTGAAGAAACATAGTCTTTCACATAAAACGCTGAGAAACACAGACTGTTCTGGGGGCCAGAAAGGAAACTTCTCCTAAGATGAATGTACTTGGAGAACCTGTTAAAGCAATTATTATTGTAATGATGTTATCATCAGATCATTTGCATGGGAG